>NC_088922.1:54340000-54547500 GCF_038396675.1 Hydra vulgaris | reverse complement strand
TATATTTGTATATACATATATAAATATATATATATATATATTTATATATATACGTATACATATATGTATATATATACATATATTTATTAATATATATATATATATATATATATATATATATATACATATATATATATATATATATATATATATGTATGTATATATATACATATATTTATATATATATATACATATATATATATATATATATATATATATATATATATATATATATATATATATATATATATATATATATATATATATATATATACAGTATCGGACAAAACGAGTGCAACCAAATAATGCTAATTTAGTTTCTTTATATAAAAGTGCTGCATTTTTTTAATTTAGAGAAATAGCTATGTAACTGTTTAGAGAAAAAGTTCTTCAAGTTTTATTCACAAAGTTCATTATTTGTACACGAAAATTAATAAATTAATCAAAAGTATTAAAAAAAGTTGATTTCCTTCTGGACAAAACAAGTGCAACTCGAAAAAACGTTGACCAAGCTGTATTTCGCTATTAATATTTCGTGGCAAATCCTTTGTTGTCGATCACAGTCTTGCATCTTCGAGGCATAGATTCGATCAGGTGATCAATGAAACTTTGTGGAATCGCTGCCCAGGCCTTTTGGATTTGTTCAAACAGTTGATCCTTATTACGAACACCTTCACGATTAATTCTGCGGTTGACGATCTCCCACAGGTTCTCGATAGGGTTGAGATCCGGAGATTGAGGCGGCCAATCCATCACCGATAGGTGGTTGTCTTAAAACCACTGCTTGACTACTTTTGCAGTGTGTTTCGGATCGTTGACTTGCTGAAAAACCCATTTTATTGGCATATTCCATTCAGCATGAGGTAACATAACATCTTTCAGGATATTTCAATGTATTGGACCTAGATCGTTAGCAGAAAAACACCCCCAGACCATTACATTGACTCCACCATGCTTCACGGTCTTATGGCAGTAAGTTATGGCATTAAAAAAAAACACTTCAATTTTTAAAAATAAAATAAAAATTCAATAAAACAAACTTCATATTTTTTTTTTAGTGTAAAAGTAATTGGAAACAAAAAATATTAAAACAAATAAGAAGAAAAACAGTAGAAATAAAATTCAAAAATCTGAAAATGTGTTAAGTTTCTCAATATCTAGAATTATAATGCTTTTCATCACTGGGGTCGGGTTTACTAACCAATTTAAATAATTAATTGCTTTGCATCCATGGTTTTGCAGGGTTTGCAATTTTAGCAATTTTGTTTTATGGTTGCTGGCCTATACAATATTTGCGTACAAAAGTTTACTATGTACAAGATAAAGTAAAGCATATTACGTGATTTGCTATCGAGAAAAGGTCTCGACTTATACAAAACACCTATTACAGAGTACACCGTTGTTCAAGAAGACCAATATAGCTTCTCCATGACAAATTTTCATCAAAAAATATTCCCAAAAATTATGTATATTTTTCACTTTTAATTTTAGTTTTATTAATAAGTAGTTTAGGCAGCTTTAAAGAAAGATTAATTCACTGTTTTTTTGTTTTTTTTTGAGTAAAGCTAGTTTTTTCACAATTTAGGGATAATTTATTTGCTATGAACCAGAGGTTGAAATTTTTGATTTCAATATTCTTAGTTTCAAACAAAGAATGTGCATCAGGAGGATGATAAAAAATAAATCAACATACATAATTATAGATATCTGTTGGGTAGCTTTATGCATATCGTTAATATAAAAGTTAAATATTAAAAACAATAATGGACCTAGGATTGAACCCTGAGGAACTCCACACGTATTATCAAGGGCTCCTGACTTTTCTAGTTATACAAATTGCTTTCCGTTAGAGAAATAGCTTTGAATCCACTTAAATGTTGAGCCTATTATACCGTAATATTTTAGCTTAAAAAGTAAAATACTGTGATCAACTGTATCAAAGGCCTTGGAAAGATCAATAAACACTCCAAATTCCAGTTAATCACTATTATACGACTTATATATTTTTTCAGCAAGTTTAATATTAGTATGTTCAGTAGTGCAGCTCCTTTAGAATCCAAACAAATTTTTGTATAATAAATTGCTTAATGTAAAGTACTTATAGTTTTTAAGTAAGTAAGTATAGTATTTAAAAAACAGTAGTTTAACATAATTTGAGTATCCCATCTTCTTTAGTACCGTTCTTTATTACTTTGATATCTTAGTGAAATCTTTTTTATTAGTTTATTTTGACATCACCTAGATTTTAGGTAAATGATATATATGATTGGTAAGGTAGTATACTAATACACCTTATTCCTAGATTTTTTCACTTTTCAATTATGTTTTTTGCAACTTTTTGTAGTTTTTAGCTTTCTAGTTATCCAGAAAGTTATTTTCAACCTTTATAAATAAGTTTTTGTTTACAGCTAATTTAATACTTTCATTGATTGAGAGGAATTCACATCTTAATTGAGCAGCCGTAAGGCAGTGGTTAGCGCGCTTGCCACAGAAGCTGGAGATCCAACCCCACCTCCAGCTTCAACCCCACCTCTGGACAAGTTTCATCAAGCTGGAGATCCGTGCTTCAACCCCACCTCTGGACAAGTTTCATCAAGCTGGAGATCCGTGCTTCAACCCCACCTCTGGACAAGTTATATAACATCGGTTTCAAATTCTCTCCTGCGGTGCTCTATGATAAGACCGTGAGGACTTCGAGAGCACCTAAAATGAACGTTAAAAAAAAATCTTTAAATAAATATTGAGTTTAGGGTTGTAAATTTAATTTAGTCTTTTGGGTCCGAAAAAAAATGGCAGTTTTTATTTATGACTGCTTAAACCGGAAAGTTTTATGAAAACAATTGCTCTCTGTAGCTATCATTTTCACTAAATTTTTTTTGTTTTTGTCATCCTAAATGTACAAAGGCAAAAGAATAACTTTATGATTTGATTTTACATTAATTTAAGTTTGAATTGGCTAATTGATTTTGATTCAATAATTTATTGTATCTCTGCTATCAAAATTTTTTGCAAACATTTTTATAAAACCTGTAAATTTACTTCTATTTTCTTTTAAGTTATATTCGCCACATATATAAAAAAAGAAGTCAGGGTGATCTAGCGCGATCTAGTCGATGTCATCGTTGTCGATGTCATTTACTAAAAATCACAACATAAGTATAATATAAACCAGGGACGTGGTGGCCCAGTACGAGGGTACGAGGACTTGTACTGGGGCCTGATTGTGGCTCAGGAAACTGGGCCCCCAATACTCAAAGAGAAAAAATTTATTTTAGTTTTATAAGATTCTATCAGTGCATTTTTCATAACATTTTATTTAACTTGCTTTCACGTCGGTTTGTTTGGTGTCCGCGCAAAACAAACACTAGGTCAGCGGTAATAATAAAAGAAATACGCTAAACTTTAGTTTAGCGTAAATAAAGGAAATCGTTAAGAAAAGTGATTAAAACAAATTAAAAACAACAAACTTTGTTTAGCGTAAATAAATAAAATTGCTGTTGAATCATAATGACAAAAAACGTTGTTGACCTGAAATTGACAGATTTTATACTGTAGAAAAGTAAGTAATGCTTTAATACTTTACTTATAAATAGTAATTAAAAATAATAATTAAAGTTTTTAAAGTATATAAGTAAAAAAATATATATACCTTATCAACGTAGAAATATAAAGAAGAAAGCTAAATAAAAAAAGAAAGCTGGAAACTGAAGTTGATCGATTGGCTTGTTTTGCTTTAAAGAGAGAACAAAAATTTCGAGCTAGAGCAAATGAATCAGCTGAACAACGAGCATCTCTGCTAAAAAACGAAGAGAACGATATGTTAAGGCAAGGGCGGCTGAAACAGAAGAAGGTAAAGGCAGACAGAAAAGAATACCGAAAACAAGCATTGTAGTGTGGAACGATTAAAAGATGTCTTATCTTTATCTGATAAAATAACCATTCTATCAACAGAAAAAAGAGAAAATTGTTATTGAAAAGTTCAAAACAATAAATATATAAAATACCTGAATTCATTTGCTATGGATTGATAAATATGGTTAATATATGTTTGAAAAATAAATTTTGTGTTTAATAAATTTTTGTTATTACTTCATTCACTACTACTCAATATGCTCCAGTTCACTCCCTATTGGTCTAAGGAATTTATAAATAGTATTACTATTAATAAATTCCATGGACCGATAGTAGTTATAACTCAAACGAAAGAAACCAACACCTTGGTTTCGATCATAGGACATATTTTTAATTTTATATTTATTTATGTTTCAGGTGAAATGAAGGGGAAAAAAATGAAAGATGGAAATACAAATCTGGTGCTGAAAAAAAGCTCAAAAACGACAACACGAATTGAAAGCAGATGGTAATGATCCAAAACAATTAAAGTTAATGGCAGGTATCGCGTCAGTGCAAGTGCCACAAATACAGAGAAAAGCTCGGACATCCTTTACAGCAACAGAAAATTTATAATTAACATCAACATCCATTGTAAATATCACAACTAAGCCTATTATTGAAACAGAGCCAATAACAGAGATTAGTGACCAATCATCTGTACAAGAAACAGACAATAATCAAGGTGCCATAATTTCAGCAGATAAAGGAGCAGAACTTAAATATTCAGAAACATTCAGATACCGAAACATTACTGAAACTGAGAGAGTGACAGTTGAAATGGGTAATTATGAAGTACCTGTAACTGCGGCGGCGAACCTAACTGAATTGTGTTATGTTACGCTTGTTGCAGAAGAGGCCGTTGTAAAGGATCTGATTTCAATGATTGAAACTGAAACAACTACTGGTGAAGGAATAAGTGAAAAAATCAAAGATGAACAAATCAAATAACGCAGGTATTCAAAAGTGTGTATGTATGTCTTTTGATGGTGCAACCAATATGCAAGGAATAAATAAAGTAGTTGCAACACATTTGAAGCAGTGTTCTCCCATGGCAATAAATATTTATTGCAGATCTCATGGAACAAATCTGGTTATGAAAGCTTAAGCGAAATCTTCTGTTCTTTCTGTTAACCTCTTTGAAACAGAAAACAAGCCTGGGTAAATACAGAAATTAAAGACTTTTCTAAACGGAAATTCAAGGAAAAGAAATAATATATTTGAGAAGTTCTAATCTCTTCTTGAGGATGTGAATGAGTCTCTTGAACTGGCTGCTACCTACGGTGTTCGTTTCAGTGCCTTACAAAATGCTATAGACCAACTGCTGACACTATACCCTGCAGTTATCAATTGTCTTGAACAAATATTCTAAGTGAAGCACAAGGTTTTTTATTCCGATTTCAGTCATATGTCAATAACTGTGACTTTATGTCTCTTCAAAGAAATTTTTACTCTCTTGGGTTCCCTAAATAAAATTTAATTTATAAATAAAACTTGATTTTTCCATTGCTATAATGTCTGTCGATGTATTACTGGAAAAACTTCAAATACTAAGGGACAGTGCTGGAAAAAATGCTATTTTATCTGCTGTTAAAATTCCAACGAAAGCTTAGCTTGAATAGCAAATATTTGTTGAGAAAAGGACTCGCAGAAAAAAACGACAGGACTTCGATAAAACAGAAGATGAGCGGCTTACTCAGGATGAATATCAGTGACTAGCAGAAGTATTTTGTACTGTAGCGGGTTCAGGAACTGCAATTCTTGTTGACAAATTTTCTTCACAGCGGAAATTTTTAGAAAACATAAACATCTTATTATTGAAATCTATGAGTGAAGGTTTTAGTCATAATTTTCATAACTCTAATTCACAAGAAAAAATTCAATCAGTGCTTGAAAAATCCAAAATTGGTTCAGTTTAAATGAATTCACTACTGAAATGGATAATTTTGTGGAGATCTACAGAAAGGCTGCTGAAAAGGATAGCAAAACTTTGCCTTTTTTCCTCACCATTTACAATTTTAAGCTGAAGACTATGTTAGATGCCGTATTCCTTTCTGTTGCAGTCCTATACAAGATATTCAGTACAACTCCAATAAATCCAGCAGAGTGTGAAAGAGTTTTCGGCAAACTGAAACTTGTCAAAACTCTTCTAGCAAATCGTTTGACATCAGAGCATGTTGGGAATTGTGTTCTCTTTTCAGTGGAACATGAGAAAATGTGGAATTTAACGCATCCAGACATAATAAAAACTGTGCTGATACAAATGAGTTACGTAATATTTTGTACCCATAAAAAACTTTTTTTAGTATTAATATAATTTTCCTTGATCGTTTATTTGTATCTCGTTAAAAGTACTTCACTGGGTTCCTCTTCTGGAAATTTGTACTTGCTTTTCAGGTGCCACACCTGTATAAATATAATGTTTTATTTTATTAATTTTGAAGTTTAACCTTTAAGCACCCCACACTTGTAAAAGGAATGTTATAAGACTAAATTATGCCAAACTAAAACATTTTTTTATTATTCATTTTATTTTTTTATGTTATTAGATTCAACCTTCTTCTCTAATTTGCCTTTTTTTATTCATTTTTAACTTTTTACATTATTTACACAAAAAGAAATACTGGGTTGTTTTATTTTATAAGAATATATAATGTCTACATCCATCTTCTATTGAAAATATACCTAATTGTCTATACTCATAAAGCCCCTATACATTTACAAACTCGCACATACCATACATAAAAATAACTTTAAGCTTGACATAAACAGTGAAACAGTGCGTCCTAAAGTTAACCAGAGACAGTTCTTATATTCACGGCACCAAAATTTGAGTTAACCAGTTAAGTCATCAATCACAGCATTTAAATTTTATGCAAGATTTTTTATCTAAATAAAGTTTTATTTTGAAAAGAACTGTTTTTTTGTTTCTGATATTTTTACCCATTAAAACGCTGCAAAAAAAGGTCATTATCTACATTTTATTCTATTTATTTTAATCAAATATTGACTATAATTGTCAAATACTAATCTTAATTTTCATTTCCTTTAAGTAAAAAATAACTAATCTCAAACTTGTAGTTTTAATTAGTTAAATGATAAATGGTCAAATAGTTTCATAGATGTTTTTACGCGGCTACGCTATTCACGGTAAAACATGGTATACACGGTTAGACACGATATACATAGCAAGACGCGGTATACGCAGTATAACACGCGATTCACAAAAATATATTTTTACGCGTTCAGGCTACGCTATTCACGGTAAGACACGGCGTACTCGGTTAGACACGTTATACACAGCAAGACACGTTATACTCAGTAAAACACAGAATACACATAAAGTAAAAATATGAATACTAAAATAAAAATTTGCCGCAACTTTTTACTTTATTCATTTTTAAACTAGTTTTAAATCTCAACGCGTTTATTTAATTGAACCCGTTCATAACGATGTTAATTTTTAATATCGTAATAATAGTATATTAAAATCCGGATTAATTGAAAACATAAATCGAAGAAGCGTTTATAAAAGCAAAATGAAGTATTCTAGAAGTTATTAGGAAAACTTTTTTTTTTTTGTAAGTTATTATTTAATCTTGAATAATTTGAATATTCCAATGTAAACAAAATTCATATTCAAAAGTTTAAAACTGAGAAAAATTCTAAACTTTACTGCATTTTTAGAGAAATCTAACGCTATGGGGAGTTTGTCGTTGAAACAAATGTTTCATTTTACTTTCTTACTTTGTTTCATTACATTATTATTTGTCTACAATTATTCGGAACAAAGATTGAGTTTATTAACTGATACTTCATATTTATATACACTTAATGTGGAAATCGAGATACTTCATAATTTGAGTAAAGTGAATGTAAAAGCAGGTGAAAATTTGTTTTAATTTTTTTTTCTTTCTAGCAACTAATAGCTGTTTACAGGTTCTAACAGCAGTTTCTAACATAAGAATAAATTATTAACTATTTAAAGATACTAAATGAATAGAACTCTTTACAAATAGATAGGCTTTAAAATTCTTTAAAAGATAAGTTTTTCGAATTAAAAGAATCTAAAGAAGAAAAGTTATACCATCTTTAAAATTTATACTTTTAGCATTGGTAGAAGTAGCAAATCTCGATAAAAATACTAATTGAGTTTAAAAAACGAGCGTATTTTGCATAAGGAGCAGAATTATTGAGAAAGATTATAGACTATGCAATCATACCAGTGACAAAAAATAAACAGACTTACTTTTTTTGTCCGTTTGTCTCTTTAACAATTATGTTACTATTAATTACAAATATGCTACTACTGTTGTTACTTTTCACAATTATGTTACTAACACTATTATATCACTTTTCATCATCAACAAAATGCTAAATCTGAAAAAATGAAAATTTTATTTAAGGCAGATTAGGGTAATATGAGCACCTTAAACAAAAATTGAAGCACTTTCAAAAATATTAAGGTTGGATCGAAAATTTTTGCGAATGAACAATTTTTAGGGATCCTTACTCATGATCCACTCAGATATTTGGGCATCAAAAATTTTTTCATAAAAACACAGAGGTTTTAAAAAAGTAGCAAAAGCGCTCATATTATCCAGACCACTTGGTAATATGAGCACTTTAAATTAGCTCAAAAAACAACATTAAGTAAAAAAATACCAACCTGACAATTAGAACTCATTTTTGGAATATAATGATTCGCTATTAACAAAATTTATCATTAAAAGATCACATTAAGAAAAAAAATTAGTTCGTTATTTTTTCAATTTTATTAACTCAAACCTTTGAACTATAAAAGTTCAAATTATTTGAATTTAAATTACAGAAAAATATTTAGTAATATTAAAATATAAAAATTTTTTACTATGTTTTGTTTTTATTTTAAAAACGATTAAAACCTATTTTAGGACTTTAAACTTGGTAATTTCAATGAAAAACACTGAGTAATTTGAGCACTCTTATATTACACAAAAATGGCATCTTTAAATAAAGTCAAAACTAAATGTTTTTATGCATTGTTTTTCAAATAAAAATATTATTTTAGCACCAAAATTTCGCGCCACAGATTTATTCATGCGTGATGATATTATTTTAACTACACAAAAAGTTTAACAGCGTTTTAATTAGATGATAGCTGCTAATTACTGCATATAAATTTACGCTAATTGTACTAGTTCCTGTTTCCACCACATAACAAAGTTATTATGTTTTTAGCCAGTAAGGGGGTGCTCATATGGATAATAACCGTCCGACCTAGCCAAAATAGAAAATCGACCAAGATCTCAGCTCTCCTTTAAAACTCATATTAACTTTGCGTTCATATGTGAAAATTATTCACCCCGCCTGGGCTAGATTGACTTTGACCTACCTGGATCCCGTTTATATCAAGAATTTTCAGGTAGACTGAAAATTCTTGATTTGAACGTTGAAAAAAAATCAAAAAGTTGAAAACTATCCTGGGTAGACTTTATTTCAAATAACAGGTTTACTAAAAAATTTAAAAAGTATTTGTTTAACTTTTTAATTTTAAGTCGTTTGATCATGTATGTTTATAAACTTTAAAATTTGTCTTTAAAGTTTCTTAAGGTAAAAGTTGTTTTTTCGTTAGTTAATTATAATAATTTTTTTTTTAAACATATTTCGCTGTTCATATAAAAATAATCAATAAAATTACAATGAAGAAGATATATAAAACAGAAAGGGCTCAATGAAGATACGGATTACTGGTGTCCCCACAATCTTTTCATAGAGCCCCTTTACAATAACATTTAAAGCCCACATGGCTTTAGTAAATTTAAACATACTTGATTAATGTCAGCGTTTTCACAAAAATACAATCTTTGGTCAAATACCAACCATAACTATCACTTGGACAGAGTAAAATCACAAGTGTCAAATTCTCAATTACTAGCCAAATCCCGTCATTATGGAATCGATTGAACAATAATAATTGTTCAATCGATTACATAATGACGGGCTTAGGTCGATTGAACAATAACAATTGTTCAACAATAATAATTGTTCAATCGATTCCATAATGACGGGCTTTGGCTAATAATTGAGAATTTAACACTTGTGATTTTACTCTGCTCAAGTGATAGTTATGGTTGGTATTTGACCGAAGATTGTATTTTTGTTAAAACGCTAATGTAAAATTACCAGAAAATACTTTTGGCAGCAAGGTATTCTTATATTACATAAATATTAATATCTGAAACGAATTAAGTTTTGATATACTTAGGACATTGACGCACTTCATTAAAAGTGAAGGGTTTTGTAGGCTCTGTAATCTTATTAACTTAGTTCTGTTTGTGCTAGCCCAAATAATATTAGCATAGGAGAGATGACAATGAACAAGGTTGTAAGTGTAAGTAAAGCATTTTGCGTGATTTATAATCAAGAAAGGCCCTAGGTACTAGGTTTGTATAATACACTTATAGTAGTTTTGCTTCAATGAGACTAATATTTAAGTTCCATGATAGGTACTCTTCAAATATTACTCCCGAAAACATTGTATGATTTACTCAATTTATTTTATTTTTATTGATTGACAGTTTCGGCAACTTTAGCGGAAGATTAGTTGATTGTCTTATTTTATGTAAGAGAGTAAAACTTGTTTTTTTACAATATAATGATAACTTATAAGCTATAAACCTGTGGTTAAAGCTTTCTAGTTCAGTGTTCATTGTTTCGAACAATATTTTTACATCAGAATTGTTGTAGAATAATTTTTTTGTCTGCATATATAATTGATGATATTTTATGAGAAGCTTCACTTATATCATTAATATATATTAAAGATAATAAAGGTCCCAAGATTAATCCTTTTGGGACAACGCAAACAATATCAAGAGCTCCTGACTACTCAAGGACAAAAAACTGTTTTCTATTAAAAGATAACTTTTAACCCACTTATATATTAGGCCATTAATGTCGTAATGCCTTAACTTCGAAAGTAAAATTTTGTGATCAACTGTATCATATGCCTTAGTGAGATCGATAAGTACTAGGATACTTGCTCCCCTTCAGTAGAGCAGCCTCTCTGAAATCCAAATTGATTTTTGTATAAAAGCCTATATAATGTCATGTAATCATAAATTCTATTAAAAATGACCCTTTCAAATATTTTTGAAAAGACAGGGAGTAGTGATGTAGGACCGTAGTTGCAAACAGAAGAACAATCACCATTTTTAAAAACTGGGTGAATTTTGGCTGATTTTAATTTATCAGGAAAAATGCTATTCTCGAATGAAAATGCTGTTAAATAATATAATGATTTACATATACTATTCATAACATAGATATTTTTATCTTTGTTATAGTTTTGTTATTAATAGTTACTTTTTATGGTAAGCAAGAGATTTTCTTTCTATCTCTTCCAGTTACTTCATTTATAATAAACCAAGTTTTCTTGATACCAAACTTATATTTTATCCAGCTGGTTAGAATAGTACTTTATTTTATGTTGTTTTAAGTTATTTTGATAAAATTTTTTATATGATTCGTACTCATTTCCGTTATTTTCCTATTAAAATTTTGGAAATTTTATTTAAAGCTTTTGTTATCTTTTTTGATGATTTTATCAAATTATTTTTTATCCATGAGTTTGAAAGTTGTTTGTTATTTATTTCAGTGGTTAATTTTGGGCAGATATTGTCATAAACATTTTCAAAAGTATTCGAAAAATTGTCAAACGCGCTATTGGGGTCTGCAGAGGAATAGACATCTTTCCATCGCTCTTCGTAAAGCTTCTTTTTAAATTCATCTAGACTTTTAAAACAAAGATTTCTTTTAGTAACAAATATTTTTTTTATTTTCGTCATTAAATGAAACTCCGTACTCACGTGCGCTCTATTCAATGCTCAAAATGATGATTTATGATGTTTATTTCGTTACGCAATATTGTTAATTTTTTAATATACATATTGAAAAAGTAAAAGGTTATCAAATAATTTTTTGTTATTCGAAGTAGTTTTTATTAAACTTTCATTTTTAGTTTTTAATTTAAAAATAGACGTGAATTTACGTGATTACAGTTGACGCTTTGTATCTCGAAATCCTAGGGGACAGGGAAAAAAGTTCGAGATATCGAGAGTTCGAGATATCGAGAGTTCGAAATATTGAGAGTTCGAGATAATGAGAGTTTGAGAAATTGAGAGTTTGAGATATCGAAAGGATTTTGGCTTGAGTGCGTAAGGGGCCGGAAATAAAGTTCAAGATACACTAAATTTCGAGATATCGAGGAGTTGAGGTATCGAGAGTTAACTGTATTTGTAAACAAATATTACGTGACCATAAAAACGTCCCACTTGAGAGAGTTTTTTTTTTCGATACGAACACGAGCTGAAGTTTATCCCGCCTGTCCAAGCAACTAGGTTAGGCGGGATGGTCTTTTCTTTATATGATTAGCCCCTAAGAGTACATGCATGAAACCATTTATCAAGCCATAGGTGGAAAAGAGTTGTGATCAATTGTAAGTTTTGGTTTAAACATGCACTCTTTTAGTTAAAAAGAAGATTGTATCTCAATATTTTTCACTTAATTTTTGACTTATAATGAGCTTTAGTTTGGAGAGCTTTCAGACTACCAGGCAATCATTTTTTATGTAAAAAACTTTTCTTTAGACAAACAAATTTCATTTTGATTAGAAAATCAGTCAAGGTTCATATTTTCTTTTCTTTAGACAAACAAATTTCATTTTGATTAGAAAATCAGTCAAGGTTCATATTTTCTTTTCTTTAGACAAACAAATTTCATTTTGATTAGAAAATCAGTCAAGGTTCATATTTTCTTTTCTTTAGACAAACAAATTTCATTTTGATTAGAAAATCAGTCAAGGTTCATATTTTCTTTTCTTTAGACAAACAAATTTCATTTTGATTAGAAAATCAGTCAAGGTTCATATTTTCTTTTCTTTAGACAAACAAATTTCATTTTGATTAGAAAATCAGTCAAGGTTCATGTTTTCTTTTCTTTAGACAAACAAATTTCATTTTGATTAGAAAATCAGTCAAGGTTCATATTTTCTTTTCTTTAGACAAACAAATTTCATTTTGATTAGAAAATCAGTCAAGGTTCATGTTTTCTTTTCTTTAGACAAACAAATTTCATTTTGATTAGAAAGTCAGTCAAGGTTCATATTTTCTTTTCTTTAGGCAAACAAATTTCATTGTGATTAGAAAATCAGTCAAGGTTCATATTTTCTTTTCTTTAGACAAACAAATTTCATTTTGATTAGAAAATCAGTCAAGGTTCATATTTTCTTTTCTTTAGACAAACAAATTTCATTTTGATTAGAAAATCAGTCAAGGTTCATATTTTCTTTTCTTTAGACAAACAAATTTCATTTTGATTAGAAAATCAGTCAAGGTTCATATTTTCTTTTCTTTAGACAAACAAATTTCATTTTGATTAGAAAATCAGTTAAGGTTCATATTTTCAGTTTTTCACTTTTAACATTACTTTTCTAATGATTGTAAGTATTCAACACCTTTAAAAAATATTCAACACCTTTAAAAAATATTCAACACCTTTAAAAATTTTTGCATTGAATGGCTTAATGGCAACAACTTTAAATCATATCTTTATGTTAGATGGTGAGAAAGCTTTTATATATGGTTTGCGAACAATTGAAACAATATCGTAAATGGTCAAAGGTCTTGATTTTGTGACCATTTAATTGTCACATGTAGTATTGTTAAACCTTTTCAACGGTATAAAAATAATTTAATCTAATTACTGCTATTTACGAGTGCAACGGGGAGAAAAACTCAGGATTTTAATTCTAAATTGTAAAGTTGTATAATTCAAAGCTCCAACAGTAATATGACTTTAATGGCTGTCTAAAAGTAACAAATTTGGAGAAAACAGTTGGAACATATCACTAATTATTTTATTCTTTCTATAAAAATTTTTCTCTAAACAGGAAGGTTTGCAAACCCACGCATCCAGAAAAGCCTTCTTTTATCATGTAATTGCGAAATTTTCCCGTTTAACGTGTCGTCTTGGCCATAGTTCATTTTTTATGGAAGGTTTTTCAACTTCATGAAAAACTTTTACTGTAGTTAAATTTAAAAATTTTATTTGGATTAAGTTTCTTTTTGCGAAAATATATTTTTTTAAGTTATTTCTGCGCGCAAAAAGAAAATGCAGTTGAGTCAAAAAGTGTCGAAAATGAGTTATACACGGAATTCGAATAATAATATTATTAAGTTTCAAGGAAAAAATTTTAAATTTTAAATATCCCCTCAAAAAATGAGCACTCGATTCATTATACAAGCCTTAAAATCGCACTTTTCAAAAAAGTTGAAACTTTACCAATTTTATATTGTTTTTGCTGTAAAGAAACATTTAATAGCTCATCTCTCTTTTCTTTTTGCACTCAGATTTGATCTATGTTAAACTTGCGTGCTACTTTACTCGATGGTCTTCTTTGAAAAAGTCATCAACAGCTGCTTTCATCATATCGCAAGGTATAGATGACTTGCGAATGTTTATATTGTCGTATTTTAAAAAAGATGCGCGCGCATACTTGTAGGCAGAAAAAACAAATATTCCCAGTAAAAGCATAGACACATTTTTATGCTCTGTTTGGAAATCTACTCCCTGTTTTATTTTTTAACAAGAACTAAAATATTTGTGGTAGCTAGTTACTCAAAAAGATTTGAAAAATAATGTGGATTTAAAGTTTAGAGAGCTTTTTTTTGGGAAATAAATTTTTAAAAGTAGAAGACGTAGAAACTGGATTAACGCTAATGGATTAGCCTAATCTATCAGATTTCGTAACTCCAATTTCTATTTCAATCTAGAAAAGAGAATAGAAAAGTTTCTTATGTTGCTTTATGTAAAAAACGACAATCATTGGTCTATCAATATTATCATCTACAATATCAATCTTGATAACTATACTGAGAAAATACATTATACAAACCATCTAATTATAAGTCTACTATTTCTATATATTATCAACACAATATTTAAGAAACAGAACTTTAAATTTTTTCTTTAAATTAATGCAGCACAAAACTTATTTTAATTATTGAACTTTAAAAAAGTAAGCTTTTACTTGTGCAAAGTAAATATATTTCATGCCAAAATTTAATATCAGACGAACAAAAGTTTTTTTTCAGACTTATGTTAAATAATGCTAATGTCCCTCTTCAAGAGAGTTAAAACTTTGTTCACTAGCGATTGTTGTTGGAGGAACATCTTAATATTGTGCTTCTAAAGCTAAAACAAAGTCCATAAAATAAAGATACTGCTTTTCTGCTGTAGCCCTGAAATAGTATAATATCTTTAATTAGTAATACCAATTTTCTGCTGGATTTGCCAATCTTAATTTTGTCCAAATTGTGTAGTAATAAAGAGTAACCTTCAAAATTATTTTTGAAAAAAGTTTCAAGACTGTTTATTGATTGTACTGAAGTTTTTAAAGCAAGAAAGTAATTTTAACTTTGACAGCAAGTTTGGTTCAGTTTGACAGCAAATTTGGTTCAGTTTGACAGCAAGTTTGGTTCAGTTTGACAGCAAGTTTGGTTCAGTTATAAACATAATGACACCATTAAATCTGTAACTGGTATATAATAAAAAAACAGCGACTAGTTTGCTGAGGCAATTAGTTTATTATCAGCTGGTTGGAGTGGTTGTGTATCTGACAGATTACTATATCAAAATGAATTTTTATTAGAAGCTTAAACCTAGCGGCTATATAATTACTGATAAAGTGCGCTGATTCCTATTGCTTACTACTGCTATTTGATAACATTGTGTTTCTATTATGTAAAATAATTCGACTGTATCTTTAGGTTACCATATCTATTAATTTGCTGAATAAAGTCTTCTATACCAGCTTGAATTTTAATTTATTACTATTAATTCACTATATAGAGAATTCAATACTAAAGATGCTATTTGTGCAACATTAAAAATCAAAGCTTTTGAAAAAAAAAAAATCAATCTTAACAGCTTTCTTATGCTTGTATTTATATGAATAGAGGAATTTAATATATAAAATTTTTCCCAATATTTATATGAATGTCTGGATCAATCAATTTATAATACCTTGGTTAATATTAATACCTACGTTTGTCCTAATGTAAAAAAATAGAGATTTTGAGAATTGAGAAGAAAAAAAATAATTTTATTGATAACAAAACTTATAGAAATATTAAAAAATTAGAAAATTATTCAAATATTATTATTCATAACTTTAAACTAATAAATTCATTTTTATGTAGCTTGTTTGTTAAAAATGCATGAACTTAATCTTTAAGATCGTTAATGGGGCATATTGAATCAACCTATTCACTGTGCACAATTCACTGTGCCCCACCATAATAAATTAAGTTTAAGTCTAATTTCATGGGACATGAGTGTTGTTAAAAGAAAAGCTAAACTCCTAAAAAGGAAGGACAAATATCAATAATCCGAATGAAAGACTTCAACTTTTAAAATTATTTTAACCATGATCTCCTTAGCAAACATGAGGAAGGTAAGAAACTTTACTTTAATTAGCTAAAAACAAAACCAAAAACCGGCTAAAACCTACCAAAAACCGGCTAAAACCTACTAAAAACCGGCAGTCAAAAATTATCTGGTAACAGCTATAAATAAAGATGGCTGATATATGAGCACATAAAATGATTACATAATCAACATGAGCAAAAGTCATATCTTTGAGAAAATGCCCGTTATTCATTGTGCCCCTCGATCCACTGTACCCCAACTTTCCCTCGTTAATTAATGTAAATGTATATTATTAGGATGTCCAGCAAATGTTAAGTTTCTATGAATTTTCCCTGACTCTTACAAAAATTATTTGATTTTCCAATAAAATCAACCAAAATTCCTTAAATTTTGCAAAATTTATTTAATTCTCTGACTTTTGCTGGATGTCCAGCAATTTGCTTTTTTATAAAGTAATTTATAGATAAGCATTTTTACACAAGTTAAAAATTCAAATATATTTAAAGGAGAGTAATAGTTTCAATTTGTCTTCTGCATATTTTTTTTAAGTTACTTGATTTTTTTATAATCGTATAATTTTTCTAAAACTAGGTCTTTTAAATATGCTATAAACTGCGCCAACTTTTTTTGTTGATTTGTCACTATTTATGGCTACAATGGCAATTTTACAATACAAAATATTTCATTCATGATGTTATTAAAATTTTAATTAAATTTCAAAAATCAAATTTTAAAAAGCTTACAAGAATTTTGTTGTTTTTGTTGTAAAACATACAAATTTAAAATTTGCAGCAAAACTACTTGATATTTAACGAAAACAAATGCTAAAAACACTTGCTTGTGTGTTTTCATATAATAAACTTATGAATGTATTCTTATAGAGTTTTAGGGTGGAGTGTAAGAAGCAAACTTGAGTCAAGTTCAATTTGAACTTTACATTGTAACCAATAGCGGCTGAGAATGGGTTTTTCACACCAAAAAAATACTCTGTCGCTATGGGTTACAATGTAAAGTTCAAGTCGAGCTCGACTCAAGTTCGCTTCTTGCATTCCAACCTTAATGTTTTCTGCCTTCAACTATGCGCGCGCATGTTGCTTACAAAAAGATGTGATGGTTGCACGGCAAGTCATCTATAGTAACTTTATCTGTTTTGGTTTTCTGTTATAACGTTTCTGTAAAGAAAAAATCAAGATCGGAAAATCAAACAAAAGTTAAAAATAAAATATTTGTTTTAAAAAAAGCATTTTCCACAATATCAATACATTTATTTAAACAATATTCGTACATTTATTAAACTTAAGTACATTTTAAAATGGAATATTGAAAGGTATTATTTATTATATATAAATTTTTATTCATCATAAAATTTTTCTATAAACAATAATTGTTCACTATTATTCTTGCCATACGTTTAACTCCGCACGAATTGAACAAAAAAAAAATGATACGGGGTACTTTGATACTCCAATTAACAAGCTCTGCATAGTCAACAATTAATAAGCTCAACTAGGTCTACTTAACATATTGACGCCATTATTTTATACATAAGTATAGTATCCGACTTGAATTTTTTATATAATGCCCAACAAATTTAAGTTTAAATCAGTTTACTGTTTAAAAAAATCACTTTTGATGACGGAAAATTGTTTTTTTTATTTTTTTTTATTTTAATGCCGTAATAAACTTTATGAAAAGTAAAAGAAAAATCTTTTTGTTTTTTTAATTTCTTTAAAAATGAAGTAAATAACAAAAGCACGACAGAAAAAATAATTTTTGCAAATTTTTCTTGTGATAAAAAAATGTTGTTAATTTAGATTTTTAATGCATTTTTTGAGGATACAATTTTGTTAATTTAGATTTTTAATGCATTTTTAGAAGATACAACTTTGTTAATTTAGATTTTTAATGCATTTTTAGAAGATACAACTTTGTTAATTTAGATTTTTAATGCATTTTTAGAGGATACAATTTTGAATAAGATACGATTAAAAACAATATCTAAAATAAGTATTTTATATGCAATCTACCACTAACGGTGTTGAATGGTACCTGTATACTCGCCAGGGACGTGGTGGCCCAGTACGAGGGTACGAGGACTTGTACTGGGCCCTGATTCTGGGTCAAGAAACTGGGCCCCCAATACTCAAAGAGAAAAAATTTATTTTAGTTTTATAAGATTCTATCAGGGCATTTTTCATAACATTTTATTTAACTTGCTTTCACGTCGGTTTGTTTGTTTGGTGTCTGCCCAAAATAAACACTAGGTCAGCAGTAATAATATAAAGAAATACGCTAAACTTTAGTTTTGCGTAAATAAAAGAAATCGTTTAGAAAAGTAATTAAAACAAACAACAACAAAAAAAACATTGATTAGCGTAAATAAATAAAATCTTTGTTGAATAATAACAACAAAAAACGTTGTTGACCTGAAATTGATAGATTTTATACTGTAAAAAAGTAAGTAATGCTTTAATACTTTATTTATAAATAGTAATTAAAAATAATAGTTTAAGTTTTTGAAGTAATAAGTAAAAAAAAATTTCTTATAAACGTAGAAATATAAAGAAGAAAGCTCAAAATAAAAAAGAATGCTGGAAACTGAAGTTGATCGATTACCTTGTCATGCTCGAGAAAAACGAAGAGAACGATATGTTAAGGCAAGGGCGGCTGAAACAGAAGTATAAATGTAGAAGCAGATGTATTGCTAAACGAAAAGAATACCGAAAACAAGCATTATAGAGACGAATGATTAAACGTTGTCTCCTCTTTTTCTGATGAAATTACCCCCCCCCCCCCCCCATCAATAGAAAAAAGAGAAAATTGTTATTAAAAAGCTCAAAACAATAAAAATATAAAATGCATGAATTCATTTGCTTTGCATTGATAAATATGGTTAATATATGTTTGATAAATAAAACTGTGTGTTTAATGAATTTTTGTTATTACTTAGATTCACTACTACTCAATATGCTCCAGTCCACTTCCTATTAGTCCATGGAATTTATAAATAGTACAACTATTTATAAATTCAATGGACCGATAGTAGTTATAACTTAAACGAAAGAAACCATAAATAAATTTTATATTTATTTTTGTTTCAGGTGAAGTGTAGGAATAAAAAAATGAAAGAGGAAACATGGATATACAAATTTGGTGCTAAAAAAAAGCTAAAAAACGATAACATGAATTGAACGCAGCTGGTAATGATCCAAAACAATTAAAGTTAACTGCAGGTCTCGCGTCATTGCAAGTGCCACAAGTACAGAGAAAAGCTGGGACGCCCTTTACAACAATAGAGAATGTAGAATTAACATCAACATCCATTGTGAATATCAATAGTAAGCCTATTATTGAAACAGAGCCAATAACAGAGATTAGTGACCAATCATCTGTACAAGAAACAGACAATAACCAAGGTGCCATAATTCCAGTAGATAAAGGAGCAGATTGCATAACTGATATTGCACTCTGTAAGCAAACTTCTTTTGAATTGCGTTATGTTACGCTTGCTGCAGAAGAGGCCGTTGTAAAGGAATATATGATTTCAATGGTTGAAACTGGAACAACTACTGTAGAAGGAAAAAGTGAAAAAATCAAAGATGAACTTAAATTAAATAACGTAGATATTCAAAAGTGTGTGGGTATGTCTTTTGATGGTGCGAACAATATGCAAGGAATACACAAAGGAGTTGCAACACATTTGAAAAAGTATTCTCCCATGGCAATAAATATTTATTGTGGATCTCATGGAACAAATCTGGTTATAAAAGGTTGTGAAAAATCTTCTGTTGTTTCTATGCCTCTACAAAATGGAGCATCTTGTAAGGCACATAAAAAAATACTGTGGGTAGCAGCCAGTTCAAGAGACTGATTGACCGACTGCTAACACAATAACCTGCAGTAATCAATTGCCTTGAACAAATTTCAAATGACATGGAATTTAAAATAAATATTCAAAGTGAAATACTAGGTCTTTTATCCCAATTTCAGTTAAATGAAACAATTGTGACTTTATGTCTCTTCAAAGAAATTTTTACTTTCTTGGATCCCCTAAATAAAATTCTTTAAGGAAAAACAATTGATTTTTTATTGCTATAATGTCTGTCTATGTATAAATAGAAGAGCTTCAAGTACTAAGGGACAGTGCTGGCCAAAATTCTATTTTATCTGCTGTTAAAGTTACAACTGAAGCTCAGCTTAAACAGCAAACATTTGTTGAGAAAAGGACTCGCAGAAAAATGACTGGACTTCGATGAAAAAGAAGTTGAGCGGCTTACACAGGCTAAAGATTAGTGGCTAGCAGAAGTGTTTATAGTCTAGTGGATTCAGCAACTGCAGTTCTTATTGACAAATTTTCTTCACAAAGGAAATTTATAGAAAGCATAGACATCTTTTAATTGATGAATATGAGTGAAGATATTAGTCATAATTTTCATAACTCTGATTTTTTAATAATTCTGATCGGAGTTCAATCCCCACCACGTCCCTGGTAGTACCGCGCTCAACTTGTTTCTTCACGCAACGACCTTGTTCGTCAAGGTTCGTCTTTTAGAGATATAGAGTTGAGAGAAGGTTATAACAACAATTAAGTAGCCTCCTCGTCTGTAGTGGCCTTCTGGTCTTTGGGGAGTTGAATTTAAAAAAAAAAAAATTAGAAGAATAAATTCAATCAGTGTTTTAAAAATTCAAAAATGGTATCAGTTTAAATAAATTCACCACTGAAATGGTTGATTTTGTGGAGATCTACAGAAAGGCTGCTGAAAAGGATAATGAAACTTTGCCTTCTTTCTCACCATTCACAGTTTTAAGCTGAAGACTATGTTAGATGCTGTATTCCCCTCTGTTGCAGTTCTATACAAGATATTCAGTACAATTCCAACACATTCAGCAGAGTGTGAAAGAGTTTTCAGCTAACTGAAACTTGTCAAAACGCGTCTTGCAAATCGGTTGACATCAGAGCATGTTGGGCATTGTGTTCTCTTGTCAATCGAACATGAGAAAATATGGAATTTGATGCATTCAGACGTAATAAAAAACTATGCTGATACAAATGAGTTACGTAATATTTTGCATCCATACAAACTTTTTTTATTGTAAGTATAATTTTACTTGATCGCTTATTTGTCTCTTGTTAAAAGTACTTCACCAGGCCCCACCTCTGGAAATTCGTACCTGCGTTTTAGGTGCCACCACGTCTCTGATACTCGCCCGTTGTTTACTGCATGGGTAGCGTTATTCAATGACGTTCAATGACGGTTAACTGTCGTTTCGTAAGTTTAAAATCTATTTCATTTATTCTTAAAGTTTAAAATCATTAATTGTAATATAAAAGTTTATAATATTAAATTATTATGTAAAAAAAAGATTTATATATAGATATATAAATAAAGATATAAATATATATATATATATATATATATATATATATATATATATATATATATATATATATATATATATATATATGTATATATGTATATATATATATATATATATATATATATATATATATATATATATATATATATATATATATATATATATATATATATATATATATATATATATGTTATATATATATATATATATATATATATATTAGGGTGGGTCGAATTTTTTATCTTTCCTGTACATGAATAAAAAGTTGATGCCAAGACGGCATCAGTACAGTATGAAAATAATATTTAAAGATTTTTTATGAAACGTTTAGGGGTCCCAACATTTGATTAATGTCTTACCTTATTTGATGTATTTTAACCATTTCCTTGGTACAATCTAAATACGTACCAACTATAAATCATTGACTAAAATGCATTGGCAAATGGTTTAGCACCTAACTACAAGTGCTAGAAAAGAAATGGAATAAACTTTATAACGTTTTTTACATGTGACGTCACCAACATTAGCAATAAACCATGTGCTGGATTTTTTAGAAACAAGCAAAATATCTAATATATTATTTTGAAATTTTATTTTCTTCTTTGCAATAATAGATCAATAGTGAAATTCAAGTAGGCTAATATAGATGTATACTACAGTAGGCTATAGTTTAGACTGTAGAAAGATCACTTTATTTAACATGTAGGCCTATTTATGAGAGGGCTAAACATATTATAGTCTGTATAAATATTGAAATGTTTATTGACTAAATTCTTATGAAAAATTGTTTTAACAGCTTTTATTTATTATAAACATAACTTGTTGTAGTTTTTTTATTATTTTAGACAAATTATATTAAATATGGATAGTATGTGTACACGAAGTGCAACTAAACATCCATTGTTTGGACAGTTAGTTGATCTTCCTGAAAATCAAATCCCATCATATGAAGACGTTATTAAGGCGTTCTATTATAATCAGAAAACAGTATTAGAAATTAGCTTGCAAGAAAGATATTCAATTTTAGCAGACAGACTGAAATGTGTTTATTTAAAAGCAAGTATTCCCACAATAGAAGTGAATAGCGCAATCATTAGGATTAGAAGACTTGTGGATAAAGTACATACACTTGAAAATTATTCAGATGCAAAAAGAACATCGACACTTTCACTGAAAAGTTGAATTCTTTTAAGCAGTTATTTGACATTTGTACCTGCAAATGCTTTGATTCGGGCATTAGAGATAGGAACTTATGCACGTGCCCACTGCCAAATAAAATTCCATTGATAGAGTGAGATTTCTGGGTAGACCAGAAAACTGTTAGAAATATGATAATTGGTGGAGTAGACAAAGAAACGACAGCAACACTGGAAAAGATACAAAAACGCAAATTTATGAAATCAGTGTGTGATGAAGCACAGTCAAAAGAGGTTGAATATGAAACTGAGGAAGATATTGATGAGGATGAGCGTAACACGTCTGAAAGAAATTATACATCAGAGGAAGAGACAGTATCAGTGCAGAACAGAAACAAGTACAAGGAATTATTTAAAGCAGTTGATCGATGCAAAATTAGCAACAGAGATACATGTCTTATTGTTAATGCTATTTTAAAAGACCTCAGTATGTTGTCTTCAGCAACAATTCTTGATCCTTCAAAGCTATGTCGACAAAGGAATTTATGGAGAGATACTCTGGTTGAAGAACATATGCAGAGCAATAAGGAATTGTGCTGTATAGGCTTTGATGGAAAACAAGACGTTACATTAGTTGAGAGTTTTGGTTGTAGAAGAAGTAAAATAGAAGAACACTTTAGTATTGTCTCGTATCCAGGAAACATATACATCAATCATGTAGTTCCTGAAAGTAGTAAAGCTGCTGATATAATAAAGGAGTTAATGTCAGTTATTATAGATACAAACTCCGTAGAAAGCATTCAAGGTGTTGTGTGTGATGGCACAAATAATAATACAGGTAAAAGCAACGGAATCATAAGAAAATTGGAGGAGAACTTAAGCAGACCAATACAGTGGTTGGTATGCCTTCTACACTGTAATGAGCTGCCATTTAGAAGGTTTTTGGCAGGCGTGAATTTTGCTCGAACTACAGGACCTTCCACATTGACAGGTACAATTAGCTCAGCTCTAGAATATGATCCGAATGAATTGCCTGTCATTAATTATTTGCCAATTACTGGTAAGGTGACTGATTGTGATGAAGCTGTCAAGAAGGATCTTAGCACAGACCAACTGTACTTTTTGAAAGCATTTCTAGCAGTAAACTGTGGACGTCAGGCTTCTACAGATATTAATTTCCTCGAGAAGAGTTTACCTAGAAATATAAGTCATGCTCGGTGGTTGACGAAAGCCAACAGGATTTTGCGTCTCTACATGTCTAGAGAGGTGGCATCTGAACCTCTCAGTAGAGTAACGCATTTCATTTTGAACTTTTACGGGCTCTTGGTTCAAAATCAAATCAAATTCTTCTTGCCAAAATGGTGCTAACAACTTCTTTTACTTAGTTCAGTTGTTTCAGGAACTTGATGCATTAGATCAGGCTGTGGTTCGTCCTGTTCTCGAAAATAACTGCTACTTTGCGCATGCTGAAAACATTCTCTTAGCTGCAGTTAGTGATATGGAAATTCGTTGTTTTTCAGTAAAACAAATAATAAGAGCAAGAGAGACGCAGACTAATAGTAACATACCGGTTCGCGTCTTTGATAAGAAGGATATAACATTAAATCTGGCTGCGACTTCGTTCATTAACATGATTGACTGGGACCAGAGTAATGTTACGTCTCCTCCGATGCTATCACACCTTTCAAATGATCAACTTATTTACACACATCCAATACTACTGCCCTATGTTCCATGTCATTCACAGGCAGTAGAGACAACAATTAAAGACGTTAATTTCTCCTATAAACTTTACGCGCTGCGAGCTGTAAAGTTTATGGGAGAAAGTCCCGTCATGGCATGGTGTTACAGAGTAAGAAATCCAGATTAGAGATACCAAAAATAGACAGCAAGAAAGATTTTATTAACAGTTAGGTTAAACAACTTTGTATTGTTGCTGTTTAACATTGATTCGTTACAGTTTACATTTTTAATTTGTAATATATTGCAATACATTACATTAACATTGGGTATTTATGTAGTCTTTCTAGTCAGAGCTGGGACCTGTAGACACTGTCAATAAAATAAAAAGTGAGGTTTTTTCAAACGAGTACATCAAAAAGCAACTTTTTAGACATGTACAGGATCTCCAACTTAATAGTTTTTACATTTCGACTCACCTTAATATATATATATATATATATATATATATATATATATATATATATATATATATATATATATATATATATATATATATATATATATATACAGTGCCGGCTCTAGGCACAGGCAAGAGAGGCAGCTGCCTCGGGCAGCACTTTTCTAGGGAGGCATTTTGAGTTTTGAATATATATTTTCTGACATCGATAGATAAAAATAGTAGGACATAAAAGAAAGAAGTCTGGTGATTTGTACAGAAAGCAAAAAGAAAAACGAAGAGAAGAGGATGAACAAATGTCTGAATCTTTAAGCAATTTTTTTAATAACACCAAAAGCAAGCTAACAACAACTACAAGATATCCTTGTGATGTTAGTGTTTGTGATAAAATCCATGAAATTCAAGATGCAACAACAAGTTCAAATTTGGAAGTGAAAAATGATCTGAAAGATAAGAAATCTAAATTGGGAGATAAAGTAAATTTATCTACAACTTTGCAAATTGCATTGGCAGAAGAACAGATGCATCCCAACAATGACTTCTCAGTGCAGAGATACAGCGTTGGCAGTTAGTTCTGGAAAGATTATTTGCTATAGTGACATTTTTAGGAGAACAATGTCTTGCCGTGGAAATTTTGATGTTTTACATAAAAAAAGTAATGGAAACTTCCTAACACTAGTCGAACTGCTAGTACAGTTTGATGGAGTTATGAAGCCAAACAAACTTTGAACATAACTGTTAACTTCTTAAAGTTATATCACTCAGATGAAGCCTTTGAAAAAGTTATTTCTGATGCAGAATTAATTGGAGCTGAATTAGATTTGGAGTCATCACTTTCATTTGAAGTGTCTATTAAACCAAGGTTTAAAAAGCAAATGCTTTCTTATGAAACTTGAGATGATCCCATTATAAATCCAAAAGATAGATTTAAAAAAGAATGTTTTAATTGCATTTTAGATAGTGCTATAAATTCAATTGAAGAAAGATTTAACCAGTTAAATGAACACTGTGATGCTTTTCAATTCCTGTACAATGTTGCAAATATTAAAAAAAGATTTTTCAAAGGAAAGTCTTAGAGAAAAATGTTTAAATCTTCAAAAAATATTAGACACAGATACTTCTGCAGATATTGATGGCATGGAATTATTAGATGAATTGCTTGCATTGTCTCAATTAATTGAACCAAAAACGTCACCATTAAAAGTACTAGAGTTTATTTGAAGAAACAATAATTTCACTCCAAATGTTTCTATTGCTTTACGAATTCTGTTAACACAGCCAGTATCAGTTGCATATGGAGAGCGTAGTTTTTCAAAACTGAAATTAATTAAAGATTACTTAAGCTATGTCACAAATTCGTTTGACAGGTCTTTCTTTAATTTCCATAGAAAGTGATATGGCTAAAAACTTAGATTTTACTGAATTATTGAAGGCTTTTGCATCTGAAAAGAGTAGGAAAGTAAACTTCTTTCACTAAGTCATGTTAAAATATGCCCATTTTGTGTGTATTTTGCTTGCTATATTTTTGTGTATTATATATATATATATATATATATATATATATATATATATATATATATATATATATATATATATATATATATATATATATATATATATATATATATATATATATATATATATATATATATATATATATATATATATATATATATATATATATATATATATATTGAAAATTTAGTGCATTGCAGTGTAAAAATTAATTTCTAAATTAAAAAAATATTTCTTGTTGCAACTTGAAAATAAACTTTACAAAATTAAAAAAAAACTTTGGTCAATTAAACACTTACGTCAAGTAATATTTTTACTTAAAAGCATTACTTTTAAGTAAAATATTACTTTATTTTACCAAACAAGTCAATTTTTACTATTTAACTAAACCAAATAAATTAGTAATAACCTAATATGTTGTTTTTTTTCTTTCATTTAGGTAAAAATCCCATTTTGATTCTTGCATACACATCTTTCTTTGGAGTAAAACCCTGGCCGGTTTTCAAAAATCTTACTTGCAACTTTGACACATCAAATTTTAAAATATCACATGATGAAAACGATTTTTATAAAAGTGACGTTGTGATATTCCATGGTCCTAACATGCCATCACTTTCAAAATTACAGAGAATACAAAGTAATCGAAAATTCGGACAACTTTGGATCTATTTTAGTATGGAACCTATTCCTAAAAATGCCAATATAGAAGAGTTTAGCGTATTTTTTAATATAGTCTCAACGTACGCAATAAACTCAGATATTCGGATTCCGTACAGATATCATGCAAAAAAAAATAATTCTGAAAAAAAAACCTTTAAAATTGATAATTTTTCACATAAAAACAAAATGGTAGCTTGGTTTGTAAGCAACTGTAATGGAAAAGAAAGAAGCAAACTTGTTCAAAAACTACGCTTATACGGAATTGATTTTGAGGTCTCAGGTATATGCTCTAAATATTACTCTAAAACATTTAAGTCCTCGTGTCAAAAAAGACCATGTTATAATGATTTAAAGTACTTTAAGTTTTACTTTTCAGCAGAAAACCGTTTATGCGAGGATTACATAACAGAGAAGTATTGGGAAACTTTGAATAATGATGTTATTCCAATAGTTTTAGGAGGGTCCAACTATTCTGATCCTAGACTAGCCATCCCTGGATCTTTTATTGATGCAATGAGTTTTGATTCACCAAAAGCTCTTGCTAATCATATTTTAAGCGTTAGTACCAACCAATCAAAGTATAATGCATATTTTGAGTGGAAAAACAGTTGGAAGTTGGATACCAATTCGTACTATTGCTCGCTTTGCCAAAAGTTTAAACAAGGAATTACGCTAACGAAAAATAATCTTATTAAAACAATGAATATCCAAAAATGTTGGACACCGACTACAAAATTTTTTTCTTGGATAAAAAAGTAATAACCGAATTCTATTATGTTAACCTTCTACTTCCCAAATTTTATTTTAATTTTTTTTTAATGCAGTCCTCATCTAAACTTGTATTTATCAGCAGGTTTAAAGTTTCATGTGTATCTTTTTTTTATATATATTACTTTTTTCAATTTGAGGGTACATTGTTATAATTTCAAAACACCAAAAGATTATTATAAAAAATTTAAAAAGTTTTTGATGAAAACAAACTTTGTTAAGGCCGTCGAAAACAAATTTACTTATTGGCTGCTCTTTCGGGATAAACTAGAATATTGGGTAGACACGGGAAAACCCGGTCAACTTTAAATTGAGATTTCTTTAAAACCATAAATGCTTTTTATTTCAATGTTTTTTTATAGTAAATCTGTTTAAATCAATGAGGCCTCTTAAAATTATTTTTCAACTTTAAGTGGCTTGACGGGCTTTTTGGCAAGATATCAATTTTGGCAAGGTATCAGGGGGTTGATGCCATCATTTTGCAGATTTTTTCTTTTTTTCACCTTATTATTGGCATTTATTGTATATTCCTTTTTTTTTCGTTACTCCATCTGTCTTACAAAGAACTCCTTTAACTACTGCCCAAAAACATTCAATCTTGTGCTCTTCGATTACGATTTAGAGGATTCGCATCTCTATAAACAATTTTCACTTTATTATCTTTGCGCAGTGGGCCAAAATCATTATTAGCTTGCTAAAATAATAAATTTTAAAATATTATTTAGATTTTCCCCATAATTACCAGGTTAAGTATATCACATACTACAAGTTTAATGGTACCATTAGATTGTTTATTTGATTTCTATGGGTACCTACATTCCATAGCAACAGTGAATTTTGCATAGTTACCTAAATTAAGAGACTTTCTAAAAACGACAAATTTATAAACTAAACTGATATTAATGCTGCAATTCTAATATCTGTATTTGAATAACACAAACAAAAAATTACTGATTTTTGGTGTAGCTATGCATTTTTGGGCACTTTGAATTAATTGTATCTATGTAGTTTAATTGTCATTAACAACCAAATAAAAATCAACAACCTTTCATACAATTAGAGCTATAGAATACTTTATAACGCATATGTAAGAATACAAACAAATTTGTATATTCAAAAAAACGTTTATTTACATTACATGCATTGTTTTATTATATAAATAATAAATACTAATAAAGTAAACAACACCTTGGATACCAACTAGAATCAAAACTATGCAATCGCAAATTTTAGTAAGTCAAAAATTAAAACCTATTTGACTACATCAAGAACGTTAGTTAGAAAAGCGTTGTTCTTAGGATAATATGATTTTATTAAACTAATTATCAAAGGGTCAGAAGAACACATTAATCGCCTTGATAAATCTTCATTTGTTTTTGAACGCAAACACTGTATGGAAAATGATTCATAAAAGTTCTTAAAGTTTTTTATTTTGAGCTTCATCTGCCTCTTCACTGAGCATGACATTAGGCAAATTCATTCTCTCTACAACTAGCTAACCATGAATAAGAATGAGATGCAAACATTGTGAAATATGGGATTTAGATTTACATACTTTTCAAATGTTTTGTAGCAGTATTCTCTAAATAGTGAAATGTCAATTAGAAAGCTAGATGACAATGTACAAAAAATGACATGTAACATCTTTATCATACGGACATCAGGTTCAAGAATTTGAGCAAACATAATTAACAAGCATAGAATGTCTTCTTACTTTTAAGAAGACATTCTATGCTTTTAATCCAAGAAAAGACCTTTTTATCAATGACATAATTTTAGCTACATTAAAATCATTCGTTTTTGTTATATTGCATCGACAAACTGAACAACACTGAAAAGATATAAATGCTTTAGATAATGCGGTAGCAAATTTAAAATAAATAAACTAACTTCTTATAAAAGATTTATGTTTTTTTTTCTGCATTATAAAAAAATCTTTTAGCAGTGTTTCCATTAATTGATGACACAGAGCTACTAGACATGAGCAAATTTTTTTAAAAATTAAAAAAAAATTCTTTAAACTGTTAATTTATAATTAATTAAAAGAAGACATTCTATGCTTTCAATCCAAGCATGGAGAGTTAAAAAGCCAAAGCAGAGACCTATCTCTGTCAATTGCATAATTTTAGCTGCATTAAAATCATTCATTTTTGTTATATTGCATCCACAAACAACTTTTTCAGAATAGTGAGGAGCTAGACCGAGCAAAAAGAAACATCGTTATTTGTGTTTTTCATAAATGGCAAAAATATTTTTTCCAGGCATTTTTTTATGTAGAGATTGGCAGTCACAGTATTCTTAGTGAAAAAACAAAAGGACTGCATACCACAGCTAAAATTGCTAGCCAAACAAGGTACTTGGATGCAAATTTATTTCGTCGAATAAATTTAGGTTGATTATCTTTGTTCTCTTACTAAAATTGTTGACTAGGAAGTTAGGAGAAGTCCGTCTTCAACTATGCACATACTATTATCCACTATTACTTCAACCAACTTTATTGCGCGTCGAGTTCCTTTAATTTTACAAGTTAAGCTTTTCTTAGGTTTATTTTTCTTATAAAATGCTTTAACTCCACCATTTTTAAGTACCTTTTTGAAAATTTTATATATATTTATTCGCAAAAAATATATATATTTATTCTTAAGACTATGCTTAAACTTATTTATAATACTTATGGCTGTAGATTTTGAGACGCTTCAACGTTTACCAATTAAGCGATATGAAGTCAATAGATTTTTCAAAAAAAATTCTCTACTTTTTTACGCGCCCAAATTTGTTTCCAAAACATTTTGCAAATCATTGATTTGTAAGCAAAAGTTTGTCAACACAATTAAAGATAATGAAGTAACGTTTAATTGAAAAAAAAAAAAGAAATAAAGAGCATTTGTTGTTTTAGAGAAATCTTAATCTAAAGTTGACGGGATTTTTCCGTGTCCACCTGATATCTCTTTACGGGTATTGTTTTTCCCAGGCTCCATTGCAATAATTTTTATAAAACATCAACATTTTTTATTGGTATGAACATTAGAGTTTGGTATTCACTGCGTAATTTTTTGACCTAAGCATTTTTATAAAATATTTGAAAAAAGTGTTTAAAAAGTAGGGTTTTAAATTTAAAAAATGTATTATTTTAAGTCTATTTGAGCGCATTTAAAAAAATTAGTAAGAGAAGGAGGGGCGGGCATAAGAGCCCGCCCCCTCCTTCTCTTTTTTTTTTTTCCGCAATTCGTTTCTGTTTCATATTACATTAATCCGTAACGGATTAATGTAATATGAAACAGAAACGTTTCATATTACATTAATCTGTTTCATATTACATTAATCCAATTCAATTCTGTTTCATATTACATTAATCCGTAACGGATTAATGTAATATGAAACAGAAATGAATTGGTTTTTTTAATCAGTTTTTATTATAATAACCTCATTAATAAGCTTTGAATTAAAACAGTTAAGATAAAAATAAAATAGTTTTGAAAATTTTATTACACTAAAGTTACACTTAGTGAAAAAATGATTGTCCCTCCATTTTGAGGCACAACCGCACCCTCACAAAAATTGTTGAGGGTAAACTTTTTGTGGTAAGTTTTCTTTACAATTCTCGCAGCTCTGCCTATTTACTGATTTTATTGCATCACCATATATACATAAATATAACAAGATAACAATTTATACTCTTAATTTTATATTTTAACCAGAGGATAGTTTTTAGAAATAATACAGTTTGATTGCTTGTTTATTAGGTTATGTTAAAATCAAAAATAGTTTCTACTTAATAAAATAACGTTGATAACACAGATTAGATTTTTATATAATTTTTTCAGGCCTTTTTTTTTGCTTAATCAGCAAAAAAAAGGTCTGGAAAAATATGATGTAAATATAATATTTTTATCGAAATAAGCAATATTATGTATAACTTCTCAGAAACGCAATAGGCACTCTTATTGACATTAAAAAAATGAGAGCAACTGTTTTACCAACGCATGGTATGTTTGTGCCATATTAAATAATGTTTTTCATAGTGAAATGTTAAAAAACGGTTGTGCTTCCATATGCTGTTATGCCCCCACTTCTCCTATTTAAAATGTAAGTAAAAGATTAAGCCCAAATAAAAATTTATATTAAGAAAGAAATTTTTACACATTTAATGCTTGTTAAACTTGTATTAAAATTTTAACGATTTTAATTCAAGTTTTCGAATATCTGTAATAAGTTAAAAATTTTTTTTTCACGACTTTTTTTTTTTAATGTTTGAAATTATATAAAAATCCAACTTTCCATGTCTCATTTAACTTCCAAGCAAAAGTAGTTATTATTTTGTTTATACAAACGATATGTGGCTGAAAAACTCAGTTGGTTAGAGCGTCAAACAAATTGTTAAAAACTAGGCTATTGTAACGAGTTCATATCTAGTCACCGCCAACTCAGCGCTTGAGTAGTACTTCGCAACGTAAAAATGTACCGAAAAAAGACATACAAAGACCTGACAAAATATAAATATCAACATCAGCCAAATAAATATAATGTTAAAGTAAATATTCTTTCAAAATAATATATTTTAATTTTTAAAGAAGCGATTAAAAGCCAATATTCAAAAATATTGAAAAATGACATCAATTGTAAAAATGATTTTTTTTTAGTTTTCTTTTAAAGGAATAATAACTCCAATCAGTATAAAAAAATATTTTAAAATTATTTGATTCTATAAAAAAGCTCCACAGAATGCAATTTTCGCCAATATATGATTTATATTTTGGTTGGCAAAATATATATTTCGTAATGTTAATATATTATACTTACATAATCATGTAAATAAAACCATGAGTATAAATCACCAAAAGAAACTGGGAATAAGTTAATTTACTTTTGGACGTAAAACAAAGTGGGGGAGAGTGGGGCTTCATGACACATGGGGCACCATGAAATTAAGCAATTATACAGCAATATTAAAGTATTGCGACAAATCTTTTTGAGTTGTAATCAGTTGCTACTAGATGTACTGTTTAACGTATAACTTAAATCATAACATGTCAATAATATTGCGAGAGGTTCAAATTTGTGTTTTTTCCGTTGCTAAGTAATTTATAAATTTTTGGAGCTGTTACGTTTTACGGCGTTTTATTCGCTCTATTCTTTGAAAAATGCTACTATTTTGTAAACTATATTTCATGAGCTCTTCAGTGTGGCTAAGACATTCAATGAAATAATTTTTTGAAAAAGAAAAGCCTGTTATCTTATTCTATCAGAACGTACGGGGTACCATGAAACAGTTTTAGTGGGGTACCATGAAACTAAATTAATGTACCGTTTTAAAAACTACTCGATAGTCAAGCATACTTTAATTAGTTTAAAATGGACTTCTATACTTTAATGTTTTACCTAACTTGGTAAGAAATCGGATGGTAATTAAATAAAGTTTATGTAGTAAAAATAAATTTTGCATTATTTAGTATTTATGCATGTTACTACATGCATAAATACTAAATAATGTAATATGTATTCCTCTTAAAACTAAATAATGATGATTTTATATAGGAGGGTGTTCTTTAAAAAATGCTGCAGAAAAAATGAATCCTAATCACTGTACCCTTTGCAGGTAATTTATGCTTATGTATTCTGCACCAATAAGTACTACTTTGTCCTACTTAGTAAATAAAACTTGCATAAGTTTGTAATTAAAAGGAAATTCTTGATGTGTGTTTTTATGATATTTTTCTTAATGTGTATTTTTATGTTTTTATGTATACAGATATGTTAAAAGAAAAAAAGGAATAAAAGAAGGAAAAATCAATGAAACCCAATTTTTCTACGAGAAGAGTATTTACTGAAGAGCAAGAAAATCTTTTGAAGCAGTATATTGTTACCTGCTCTCAAATGTGTTATGGACAATCTGTTGTAAATTTAAGATCTATTTCTTTTGATACGGTTATAAAAAATAATATAAAAGTTCCCAGTAGCTGGATTAAAGAGAAGAAAGTTGGAATAGAATGAATACGCTTGTTTTTAAAGCAGAATTCTTTAAGCATTTGAATGCCAGAAGGATGTTCTTTGTCAAGAATGACGTCTTTTAATAATTACAATGTACAAAAGTTTTTTACTAATTTACCACCTGCAATGATATTCCCACAAAAAATGTTTAGGCAGCATATGCTTAATAATGCATCATCTGGATCTCTTGGTCTTGCAAATCCAACTGGATAGATGAATACAGAGTTATTTGTAGAGGTAACTCAACATTTAATATCAAAAACATTTTCATCAAAGGAAAATCCATCTCTACTTATATTTGATAATCACGAGAGCCATTTATCTATAAAAGCTCTTCATCTTGCAAAGAATTATGGTTTTACTATTCTTACTAATCACTACATAGTAGTCACAAAATGCAGCCCTTAGATGTCTCTGTATTTGCTCCATTCAAAGTTTATTATAATGACACAGTAAAATCTTGACTTCTAAATCATCCTGGAGTGCCAATCACTATTTACGAAATTGCATCTTGTGTTAACATCACATATGAAAAAAGTTTTACTATTAAAAACATTAAAAATGGATTTAGGAAAAGTGGAATATTTCCTTTTGACAAGAATGTATTTTCAGAAGCAGATTATTTATGTAGTATTGTTACTAATAGAAACATTCCAAGTACATATAAAGCAAATGCTGGAGAAACTCTGAAAACTAATAATTTGTTACTCACACCAGAAAAGCTTCAAGAGTTTTTTGTCAGTTCCGAGCCAAGTACAAGTCAAGTCAATTATTATGAAGTTATTAACTTTGTAAGCCCTTCTCAGTTTAAAGGATTTTCAAAGGCCGCTGAAAGAAAAAATAAAATAAAATCTCGTGAGAAAGCTAGCACTATAATATCAACAGACCAACAAAAACTGCATTCGAATTAAAAGAAAAGAAAAGTAAGATAAAGAAACAACTATCTTATTAGTGAAAAAAAATGTTTCAGAAAGTGATTTATTAAGTGATGAACATGATTTCTATTAATAATTTAAAAATATTATAACGAGTCTTTAGAAAAAGTTGTTTCTTTTTTGAATAAATTCTTTGTGTTGCTTTCCTACATTTTATAGTTTTTTTATTATCCTGTTTCATGGTGCCCCATAGACTGTACAAAATTTGAATTTTAATCAATTAGTTTCTACAAGTTTGACCTCTTTTATTTTGCTAATTTAAGAATTTAATTTTGAAAGTACAGTATTTATCTACAAATTGCACTAATCGCTCAAAAAATAACGTGTTTAAAAATGTAGTTACAAAACAAAAACCAAAAGTGTTTCTTTGTCCCCCACTCTCCCCTAAGCTGAATGAAGCTTTGCATTAATAAAGCGATCTTATGAGGCTTTAAATTTTTTCGTGAGTAACATCCCCAAGGCAAAATTGCCGTAACTAAATATATATATGACATATATATCATATAAACTTAATATATATATGACATATATGCCATATATAACGTAATACATGACAGTATGTCAAAGAGTAATCAAACTGCGTCTCAATTTATAAAAAATTCTAAATTAATAAAAATATTATGCAATTTTATTTAATAAATAACCAATGTGTTTTTTCATGAAAGATTTTCAGCAACAGTGATGTATATCTCTAAAGTGATGTCCAGCTTTAGATCCGAATTTGTCTATACAACTTGAATTGATAATTATGGAAAATTTAGTTTTTATTGCCATAAACTTGTTACAACTTACTCGCTTAGCCTTATGCGTTCTTGTCTCTCTTTGATGAATTTTTCCAGGAACAGATAGGACCAACAATTTCAATTTTTAGTGGTATCCTGCTCTTACCTTTCAAAGATTGTTTTTCTAGTAAAACGGTCCTTCTTTTCCTATGTGAATCATAAAATTGTATAAAATTTGTCATCCAGATTGTCTTGTTTTCTTCAGTAGTGGAAACACTTTTGTTATAGCACATTATGATTGAATACAACACATAAATATATTTCTGAAAGACAACAATAATAAATGTAAGTACTATTCTACTTTTATTTTATTTGACTGCGATCTGGCGAACACAGATTCATATATTATTATTACCTTGTTCGATCAGGCAGCATATATAGTCTAAATCTTGCAAATTTCCATGAACTTCTCGAAGACTAGAATTCATGGAAATTTGGAAACTTTCTAAAATTTCCAAGAAATTCTAGAAATGAAACTTTCTAGAATTTCTTGGAAATTCTAGAAAGTTTCAGAGATTTCTTAAAAACATCTAGATCAGTCCAGAAAATTCTAAAAAGTTCCATAAGGTTCAAGAAAATTCTAAACTTCCGAAATTCATAATGCTATTGCTTGCAAAAACTACTTACATACCATTTTAAAAACTTTAACATCTTCACTTCCAACAAGGCTACTAGCAAACACTATTAGAGTTAGAGTTACTGGAATAGAAAAGATGAGGTTTATAAAGCGAGGTAACAGTTAACAGATGGTTTGAAAGATTGCAAGTTATATGAATCAGGAAAAAAAGATGAAGAATGAGAATTCATAAGAACTGATATTCGAGGAAAAAAACTAGACAAATATGAACTTTTGGAGCACTTAGGAACAATCACAGAAAAAGGATTAGACTTGATTGAATGAGAAGTAACAGAAAAACGAATTTTAGTTGATATTTTCTATAAATAATATAAGAGACACTAGCTCTTTAGAGCAGCGCCCATTATATTATTAATAGAAAAGAGAAAGAGAAGCAACATTACGTCAATGTGACAAAGGTTGAAGGTTGGCTGCAAGGGAAGGTCCAACTTTGTTTACAATGCGTTTTTGCACCTTGTCCAAGAGAAAGGGCATCATTGGAAAATCCGCCCCAAAAATGGCAACACTATTCCATACAAGGACGATAAAGAATGGAATCCGGAGTAATAAAATGACAAGCACGATAAAGAGATGCAACTTTAGCAGATGTTAATTTTGCAATCGATTTGTTATAGAGTTTCCAAAAAAGATGCATGAATTCGAAGTATGACTATCCTTTACTATATTGAATCTAACCTATAGTTTTAAAGTTGCGCACCTATTTTTACAAGTAGGATTTCCAATAACTTTCACCACCTGAGCGACTTTTTCAATGTTGTCAATGTTATCAAACTTTTATTTTTTCAAAAACACAATTTCGGACAAACTTTGTGTAATATTAAGATGCCGTGAACAATTAAAAGATTACTTATAAAACATCAATTTATCAAGGTGTTTTTCTTGATCGATCTTAATATTAATAAGACCTTTAATTTTTGATAAAGCCGCCAGAACTAATATAACCAAATATTACCCTATTTCCATCAAATTAACATTTTCAAAAATTTTAATAATAATAATGTATAATAAAACATATTAAAAAATTTTTTTACAACAATGAATTATTATAAAAAAGTTAATCTTATTTAAGCAGAATAACTTAACTGAGCATGCAGTTATTCAGTTTGTGTACAAAATCTTCAATTTAAAGGTTATACCAAAGTACCTTTCAATATATTTATATAACTTGTGTGTTCCGCAGAGTTCCATTTTAGGGATACTTTTATTCTTGATTTACAAAATTACTGGTACAAGGCCTCACATACAAAATTACTAATACAAGGCCTCACATACAAAATTACTGATACAAGGCCTCAAATCTATTAAACATCATGTTTAGAAATGATGTCATTTTATTCTATATCAGTGTAATCATGATATTTACCAACTCTTTTAGACAATGATGAACTTGCAAAAGAATTTGAATTAAAAAATCTAATTGGTTTAAATGTAACAGTTTAACTTAAATATGATCGAAACAAATTTTTTCATTCACTCGCCAAAATACACTATTATAAGTCTGTCATAAATTTCTATTACTCAAGTTTAAATATAAAGACATTTGGTGACAAAGTTTTTAAGTGTATTTCTTGAAGATAACATTACATGAAAATGACATCACATAAAAGTAACACATTAACTACATAAGTCCTAAAGTTTATTTTATTAATTGTACAAAAAATGGCTATTAATTTATACTTTTTTTGTTATATTAATCTTTATTATGTATTAATGAAAAGAAAAAGAAAAAAGGAAAAGAAATCTGCTTTAATAAAATTTTATCTTTATATTGATTCTATAATTCCACAAACGATTCTTTTGCCTTTCTTTTCATTGTAAACTGTGTTTCAGTTAAACGGGTTTGACTTAAGCACACCTTCTAGAGAAGGTCTTCCGGTGACAGATAAGAACTGTAAAAGTAGAAAATACATTGTTGTATTATTATTTTAGCAATACGCTATTGCTATTAATATTGTATTATAAAGAGTAGATATATAACTTCATGAGCATAAGAAACTTTTTATGATGACTTTTTGGGTCGTTATTAAGGTGTTCCAAGAAGAGCACTGTCCAAGATACATTTCTTACAGAAATCGTAAATTTTCATCCAAAGCATTCAAACTTCTAGATTCTAGAGTAAGCGCATTAACCACTCTGTTACGGCTGCTCTAAACTAACTGCTGATTAATATGGTTATCAATTTAAAGATCTTTTATATACATGCTACAATAATATACACATAACAAACGTCATATATTGAGAAGTGAAAAACTCTTTAAACAAAAAATTTTTTTTTTGCAAAATCCGTGCTTGTTTATTATCTAATTAATTAAATTTTTTTAACTTTGTGTTCTTCATTTTAGTTACAATGATAATTAAACTTTTGAGAGAAAAAAAAGATAATTTTGCGAGAACTGTAAATTGCTCCCGTAAAACGCTTTAGGGGAGTTCCCGTAAAACGGCGGAAAGCGAGAGCTGAAGCTCTCGCTTCCCGCCGAGGCCTATATATATATATATATATATATATATATATATATATATATATATATATATATATATATATATATATATATATATATATATACACTGAGGCATATTCGTTTAGACGCATCAATATTTTTCTCTTTATCTTAATTTTTTTCTATGTATTGTCAACTGATATGCATGCAAGTTATTATCAAAATAATTGTTGTGTTGTGAACTAATAAAAACCATAAAAAAAAATTTTCTGTGTCTTTATTAACATGAGAGTATGTTTGATATACAAAAGCACATTTTTTAATTGGAATATATCTATAGACGCAATCAGGTTAATAACGGTAATTTTTGATTTTTAATCACTTTTACACAAATAAATTGATAAATTTTAGTGTAATTTGATCTTTTGCTCTGCCAGTATCATTTTTATTGCATTTTATGAAATGCCGAAAGGAAAGTATTTGACAGATGTTGAAAAAATACAAATTAATTTATACCGTGGCTCAGAAATCTCACCAGCACTTTCTATACGAGAAACAGCAAGAAAAATTGGAAGATCTGACCATGTTGTACGAAACTACATTGCAAAAGGTGACAATTACGGTGTAAAAAAAGCAACAAACGGCAACAAAGTATTAACTAATCGGCAAATTAATCGAATTCGCTTTGAAGCAACCAAAAATAAATTGAATGCAACACAAATAAAGGATAAATTATTATTGCCTGTCACCAACAAACATGTTGCACATATTCTACGTACAACACCAAACGTAAAGTGGAAGAAACCACACCAAAAACCAATGTTAAAAAAACACCATTAAATTGCTAGATTACAGTTTGCTAAAAATCATATGCATTGGACTCATGAGTGGCAAAATGTAATATTTTCAGATGAAAAAAAGTTCAATTTAGATGGTCCGGACTCTTACAGTTGTTATTGGTATGATCTAAGAGGAATAAATGACCCACAAACAAAACGAAATTATGGAGGAGGAAGTTTAATGGTTTGAGGTGGATTTTCTTATTTAGGAAAATTGACTCTGTGTTGTGGTTTACCTAATATGAACTCGATAAAGTATACAGAAATGTTGGATGATGTTCTCATAACTTATATGGATGAAAACATGGACGATAATGCCATATTTCATCAAGATAATGCTGCAATTCACACATCTAGGAATTCTATGAAATGGTTTAAAGACCACAACATCCCGGTTCTCGAATGGCCAGCTTGTAGCCCGGACGTTTGGGGAATGCTATCAAGAAAAGTTTATGACGCTAAAGCAGCCGGACACCAATTTAAAACTGTTACTGAGTTAAAGTGTAAAATCCTTGAAGCATGGTCCGAGTTCGATCAAACTACACTTCAACGACTAGTAGAGTCATTGAAAGGCAGAATTTTTGAGATGATCCAGTGTAATGGAGGACATACGCATTACTAATTTCCATCTTTTGATGTCTAAAATATGACTGCGTCTATAGATATATTCCAATTAAAAAATGTACTTTTGTATATCAAACATACTCTCATGTTAATAAAGACACATAGTAATAATTTTTTCGTGATTTTTATTAGCCCACAACACAACAATTATTTTGATAATAACTTGCATGCACATCAGTTGACAATTCATAGAAAAAAATTAAGACAAAGAGAAAAAAATTGATGCGTCTAAACGAATATGCCTCAGTATATATATATATATATATATATATATATATATATATATATATATATATATATATATATATATATATATATATATATATATATATATATATATATATATATACAACATCACAAAGTTGAACTGTTATGCATGAAGATTTGTTGCAGTTTTTAATTATATTTTTGACATTTAAAATAATTTCATGATAGAGACATTAAAAAAGAGTAATACTTTCTTTTGAATATCTACTTTTGAATTTTGAATACTTTTTAGAAGCTAAGTGTATATGTATCAAATGGTTGCAATGGACGTTGCTATGTGGTTCTCAAATACTTAAAAATGTTTTAGAAAATATTCACCAATGTTTCTTCATGATTTTTAAAGAAATATTTTAATAAAGGAATTTAACAGCGATTAATGGTTCAATATCGGAAAAAATAAATTTTTTAATTTTTAACCAAAATAATACCAAAATAACACCATAAATTATGTTTCAAAAAAATACTCACATTTAATTTCGATTTAGAGTTTAAAAGGTTCTGTTGAATCAAAGGTTCTTTTCAAAGGAATTCTTTTTTAAAATCCTTCACATAAAGCGCTTACGTTAAACAACTTTTAATGTTTAATTTTTAAAAACTTTATTTTCATCACACTTTTGAAAGGGCATATTTTAGATCAGCAAATAAGTTTAGATTAGATTCTTCCAGAATAGCTCAACATCGTTAAATTTAATTTTAGAAAAGTATTTACTTAGATTTTACTCAATTGAAGTTGCCTACGTAAAAATAGTGCCATAAATTGGCGATACAAACTTTTTGTTATTTTCTAACCCAGTAAAGTATTTCCTAACTTTTATATTTTATATTAATATTAATTTCTTATGAATACTAATTTGCTTATAAAATTATTTATACCCTATAAAGCTATTTATAACCATTTTATCAAAAGCTTTTTAATATCCGCGTGCTTCAAATTGAAACAAAGAAAATCTTTCTGTATAATCAAAGTTTTTTAATTTGACATGCTAACGGGTGATGCGGAAGTTATCGGACAAATCCTAATTTCAGTATTTGAGCCTAATAATTAGTTTTTGTGGTTTTATGCGTAGGCATAAATGTTCTATAAAATATAAACTTTATTATTTGAAACACAATTATTTAAAATGAGGTTAAATGCAGCTGAACGAGAATCTTTTCGAAAGCGACTAAAAATGTTTTTTGTAAATAAACCTAATATAAAGAAAAAAAAAATCGTAAATCATTTTGAAAAGGAAGGATTTGCTCGAAGTACAATATATGATAACTTAAAAAGACTTAAAACTGTTCAATCTTTTTCTGATAGAAAGCACCCTGCTCGTCCGACATCCTGGACTAGAGAAAAGAAAGCCGAATTAATGAGACTTGTCAATAATCGAAAAGGGGTCAGTCAGAGAAAAATAGGTATTAAATTCGGTGTAAATCAATCGACAATTGGTTGTCAGTAAAAAAAATGAATATTAAATATTGAAAATGTGAAAGGACTCCAAAATACACTATAGAAAACAAATAAAGGCAAAGAAAAGAAGCAGGAAACTAGTTAACCAACTCTATAACACAAAATCGCTTCTAGTCATCGATGCCGAAAAATGCTTTTGTTTTGCGGGGGAAAACATGCCTGGAAATTCTGGATACTACACAAACAACAAAAAGATATGCCCAGAAAGTATTCGTTTTATAGGAAAAGAGAAATTTCTAAAAGAATTATTAATGTGGATAGCCATATCTGACCGTGGTATGTCCGAGCCATTGTTTCGCACTTAAGCGAAACAATGTAGCGATCAATTCATCAATCTATATTAATGAATGTTTAGAAAAACGACTTCTTCCATTTATTCACAAATATCATGGAGACATTAACTACTTATTTTGGCCAGATTTTGCAAGTTCTCATTATTCTAAAGATTCTCTAAATTGGATGGACCAATATGTCTATTACGTTGATAAAGAATCCAATCCTCCAAATGTGCCTCAAGCACGACTAACTGAAAATTTTTGGGGACATTTGGCACAGAAGGTTTACGAGGGAGATTGGCAAACTTCAACAGAGCAAGTTTTGATTGATCGCATTAAACTAAAACTACAAGAAATTGATTTAAACTTTTTACAGCCGCATATGAAATGCGTCAGAGCAAAATTGAGATCAATTGCAGATGGTGGTATTTTTTCATAGAAAAAATAATATATTTTTATTAAAAGATAAATGCTTTATTTTAAAAAAATACAATAGTAGTTTGTTTTTTTATTTATAAATAAGTTATTGACGTTTTTATTTTGTCCGATAACTTCCGCATCACCCGTTAGATTGGCTTCGTGCAAACAAACAACTGCACACTTACTTTTAATTTAAAAAAATAGCTAAAAAAAAACTTTTTTTTTTTTTTTAAAGTGCTTTGGTTGGCTATAATAAAAATATATATACTAAACTTTCTTATTACTATTAACATTAAATTTTTCTTTTGCTACTAGTACTATTCTTATTGCTTTTAATTTTATTTTTATTATAATTTAAGTTTATAAGTTGAAGTTTACATTAAAGTTCATAAAGTTGTCAACTAAACCTCCTTAAACAAACTATAGTTTGTAGAATACAAGTTTCAAATTACAGTATACTGTAATTTAAAACTTGTTTTCTAGTAATCGAAGCAAACATTGTTTGTTAGTCCAAATTCCATTACCAACTCGAGTAAAAACTTAATAAAATGACTAAAGAGACATGAAAAATAATTGTCAAAAAAGACAACAAGAGTACAAGGCAATTTTGACTACTTTTTTTGCATAATGGTCCGTTAAGGCTTCAAATGTTAATTATGACTTTTTTGCTGTTAAATAAAATTTTAAAGCACATACTAAAAAACAAGATATGTTTTTCAACAAAAAAATAATTTTAATTCTATTTTTTCTTATTCAAGCTTTAAATGGAGAAAGTTGCAAAGATGTTAAGTATAGGAAATGTACCATGTTCTCGAAATGCAGGAAAGCGCTGAACGACATCGCAATAGAATGTAAGAATTTATTACAAGACATAAATCCGGATTTTAAATGTTCTCAAAAATGTCAACTTCTTCTTAAAAACTTTACTTCAGAACTTAGTTTTGGTAAAGATTTATCCACTTGTAATTGTGTTCAAGATGCGAACTGTTTAATTTATAAAAGACGATTTCAAATTTGTCTTGATAACAAAACTGACACAGCTGAAAACGGATGTCAGAAATATCATAAACAATGTGACAATAACCAAAATTGCAAGATGTTATATACACAATGGTTTGATTCGTGTACTGATCTTTTTAACGAATACGAATATACAACAGAATGCAAAGAAGCCGAAAAAAATTTATTTGCAAACGATATTGGAGGGCTCATTAAGTCATGCGATTGCGATGGAGATACTGAACAAGAAAAGTTTTGTTTAGAAGTGAGATTTAATAGAGATAAACTTTCCAGAACCAAAGAAAAAAATATCTTTTTAAACAAAATTAAAAAAACAAAAATTAACGCAGATAAAAATAAAGCTGAAAACTTCAAGAAATGTAATTTCCATTTTTTTGTCATTGTGTTTTGTCAATTTTTATTATTCAACTTTTTGTTTATGCTTTGATAAAAATAATTCTTAATTATTTACTTAAATGCCCCAAAACGTGAAAATTATTTCTAACTAGTTTAGCCTCCCTACGAAAATTGGACACTGGAGTCGGCAAAATTGACATTATAGTCGGCAGTCGCTAAATGTCAGCCAACAAGGAGCTTTTTTTATTACTCGGATTTACTCAGCAAACACATCCTTCACCCTCACCTCCTTTAAGATCTTTTTGGTACGGACCTGAATATCAGCATAACTATACCTGTTAAACTTTATTTCCATATATCTAGTTAAGACTTGTTGGACAGTAATTAAATTAAAAGCATTAAATAAAAATCAATAGCAACTGCTATAATTAAAAAGTTTTAAATCTCGTAGTTATATTCATTCAATTGTATATAATATAGAGTTACAGTAAGTTATAGCTTCATATTGTAATATTTTATACTTTGAAAATTAAAATTTCAAACTTAAAGTAAAATAAAAATTTTAAATTGAGTTTAAAAATTATCTGAAAATGAGTATGTTTATAAATTTTTAAGGATATATAGCTTAAAGATACATCAGTGAAAAAGTCATTTCCCTGTAAAATTTGTTAAGTTAGAAAAATTAAAAATTGTATAAACTCATTTAGAAAATATCATAAAATTAAGCTTTAATTATAAATTCAGCATTTTTGCAGTTCACACTTTTGCAATGAGCGCTTTACATTATCAAAAGACGTTGTAACTTTGTTAGAGCAATGACTTTAGTATTTTATCCTGCTTGAAATAAATTTTTGGAATTCTGTCTAAGTTTACGAAAAATGATAATCTAATGGTTTGTTTCTGATCACTAAGCAAATCCAATTGTACTGCTTGCAATGACTGAGTAAAGATATTGTTCATATAACACCAAGCTCAGAGTAGTTATAGATAACAAAAAATATACAACCAGGAGCAGATCCAACATTTTTTGATCTTTGAGATAGATAACTTCCAGACACGAAGCAAACATTTATATTTTTATACTTATATCAAAGGACGCTTTGTAAAAAATTGCGATGATTGTAATCTGTAAACAAAAAAGAAACCAAAATTTTTGCCCCCTGCTCTAAATGTGAGAGCAACTAGTTGATAAAGATTTTTTGTGCTATTCTCAATTAGAACTATATTCGTTGATAAATTTAAAATTAGACGTCTCAAAGACAAAAAAATGCTAGATCCGCCCCTTTATACAACAAAGGTTGGTGAAGGTGCACAGTTATTGTTGGGCAGTTATTGTTGGGCAACTGTTGGCGCACAGTTATTGTTGGGCATTTTGCTATATTTTACCACTCTTGTTAATTGCCAAGAGGGGTAATACACCCCCCCCCCCCACCCCCTTCTCGCCCGAAGAAGGTGATTTTCAAGTTATAGTTTTTTTACGAATCTAGTCAGATATTCGGATATTTGACATAATTCAGTCGGTTAAATTTTCGTTTCAAGGACTTTTTTTTAATTTTGACAATAAATAAATATTCAGAATATGGCATTTCATATCGAGGTCCTAAAGTATGGAATACCTTTCAAAAAGGATTCAAAGGTACGGTAAATTCGTTAAGTTCATTCAATTTTATAACAAAAAAAGAAATTATTAAAACTTGAAAAAAGTTTTTGGTTAATATCACTACTCTACTTTAGTTTGTTGCTTAACAATCTTATTAGCGAATTTCGCATTTTATTACGATATTTAATTCAAATTTTATTACGTATTTTACGAAGTTTTATTACATTATTAAATTTTATTACGTATACCGATATTTTATTGAAATTTTGTTAAAGAGGCTCTATGAAAAGATTGCGATGACGTACTGTTATCCTCATCTTCTTTGAGCCCCTATCTGTTTTACTTACTTTTTTTTTTTGAAGTACGAAGTTTTAAAATTCTTATGATATATTAAAACAGAAAAAAAAAAGAAAAAAAAAAATAGTTTAAATCGCCTTTGTTCACTTTTTATGTCTAACACGCTTTATTGTTTACAACAATGGCCTCTTGGTTTACCGTTGTGAAGTTTGAAAAAGACATGTGAATATATTTACTTTAAAATGTCCAGAATTCAAGCAGAAAACGTTATTAAAAATGCCATTTATGAAATAGTGAAACAATGTGCTGCAAAGGGAAAAGTCGTGTCCGAAAATTTAGTAGCATTTGTGGCAAGTGTTATTTATATACTGTCATCTATTTCACAATAATGACTCACTAATTGGGCAATATATGTTAATCATGTTAAATTTGATGTAATAAATTTTTACAAAGTCCTTTAAAACATTTTTATAAGGAAAACAACGGTAGTGTTTATAATTAAGACACTCTCAAAGAAAGTGGAGAAATTACGTTGAATATAAAAATTTAAGCTATATATTTTAAGAAGTTATTGTTTGTTAATTGTCCTATTATTCTTTATTGATCTTTTTTGTATTTGATGTGCTATAGTTTCAAGATAAAGATTTATACGTGCAGTAAGCACAGTTAAAAAGAAGTTAAAAGATGAAATTGACTAATTTTTTAAAAAGGATTTTTTCAACAAAATACAGTGAAAGTCAAGAGGGCCATTAAAAAAAAGTAAAAAAAATGATTAAAAATAGTTCAAATAGTTTGATTTTCTAAATGCATTTTGTTATGTTTTACCAGAATATTTTTAGTTCAAAACTTGGTATTGCAATAAGTAATTATCAGGCTGTTATGTCTTCAAACTTATTTACTACTGAAACTGTTTTAAATAAAAACTATAAAAGAACAAAAATGACAAACTGTTAAAGACAAAAGCAGCAAGGTATTTGCTACACATATAAATTGACAAATAGATTATTGTTAAAATAATTCAAATAAAACTATCAGTAATGATATTTATAATAGCAAAAATATTTTACTATAGGTAAAAGCCATAGTTTTAGATGATCGTAATGGTTTTCAAGTTGATCAAAAATCTGAATATACTTTTGCTGAAGAACTCATTAAAGTAAGTTACCTTTTATGTATTAAATAAGTATGGATTTTAATACTTTTAGTATTTAAGAATAGTAGACCTGTGTTAAAGTGTTGGCATTGGATATTAGTAGTTTCAACTTTTTCTGCGGGTATAACTCAAAAAACAGCTGATACCTAACAAATTTATTAAATTAAATTATATATCAAATATGTTATATTTATTGTAATCAAATATTTTATATACTCAATCCACTCTGTTACTAACAAAGTGAATTTAGTAATGTTAGAATAACAATACAGTCTTGTTGTAATCAAAGTATACGGACAAACTTTTTGCAAATTAAGTATTGTAAGTATAAAAGTGGAGAAATGTTTTATATTTATAACAATTTTATTATTAATGTTATAATTAAATAACTAGGTGAGACTAGTTTATTTATTCAAATAAATTAATATTTTAAGGTTTGAAACAGTTTTTTTGTTTTTATTTTTTATTTTGTTTGTTTTGTTTGTTTTGTTTGTTTTGTTTGTTTGTCAGTTAATCCTTATTTAATTACATTTTAAGTAAATTTTAATGCTACTAAAAAATGATTTTATCTTTTGATTTTGTATTTTATGTTACTCAGTTTTTATAACCTATGTATCTTACAGTATATATTACAGGGCTTAGTGATAAGACAACTATAGTCTTCTCTTTGACCCAGTAATGTAAAACTTTTATTTATGTGCTTTGTAATTGTGAGTATTCTTTAACAGTGAAATATATATATATTTTTTGATGTTTTTTTCTCGTAATTATTATTCTTATATTATTTATCTTTAACATTATTATGAATCTTTTTACTTTTATTATTAATAGTATTTTGTTGTTGTTGTTGTTGTTATTATTATTATTACTATTATTATTATTTATATCATTATTATTATTATTTATATTATTGTTTTTATTATCATTATTATTATTATTATTATTATTGCTATTATTATTGATGTTATTATTACTTTTATTATTATTACTATTATCGTAATATTGTTTATTACTTTTTTTTTTTTAAACTATTATTATCATTGTTATTATTATTCATTTCCATTTTTTCATGATTTATTTATCACTTAATTCAATGTCATGCTATGACGCCATATGTCAGACTTTTCTATTTTTTATACAGTTAAAAAAGAACTTTATAAAATAAGAACTCCATAAAAATTTTATACCCTAACTCTAAGCAAATAGTTTTAAAAAAATTTGTTCTTTTTACTTAAAAAAATGGTATTTAGCTGTTTTCTGTTTTTTTTTAAAAAAAGGTTCAAAAATTAATTGTAAACATAGTTAAACCTATGCTTTCAGCTAACCCTGATTATTTGTTTCATTGTTTTAAGATTGCTTTATTTTCTCTTTTCTACAAATACTACACTAATTGCTACTCAATTAAAATATTAGTTCCTAATCCACCTACTAAAACTCAATTATTGTGTGACTTGTCATTCAGCAAAGTTGCAATAATTAACTGTAACTTTTCCTTTGTGTTCAAAAAATTTTTACTTATTAGTTTCTTTCTTACATATAAATTTATTGTAGTTTTTTCCTGTTTTTAAGCATTTCTGACTTAAAGAATTTACAATTTCTTAAGTTTTCTGTCAACTGTTTTCTTGGTCTTTACCTATCATCTGTATTTTCTGGTAACTCCCAACTAAATTAGCGGTTGCTTGCAGCTTTGTTGGGAATGAGTTTGTTAGAGTAATAATAACAGTTTCAATTATTATTTTTACTCTTTAAAATGAAACGCTGTTGAATTGAATTTTTTTTTGAGTTAAAATAATTTCATGGCTGTTGATAGGAGTTTATACCCATGTTTAAAATCCTAGTAGTGTGACTAAGTGCCTTTCAGTCGAGATTAAATTTCAGGATTAAGATTATTTTAAATTATTTAGTCAAAATAACTGTTGTGATTTTTTCTACTTTATTTTTTAAGTTAAAATTATTCCCTATAAATTTATTTTTCAGTGATCACATAGCTTTTAAACAGTGTAATAAACATTTATAATTATAATCTTAGTTTCATATTATTTTTGTATTTTTAAAATATTTTTAAATACAGAAGTTTTAATAAAGTTTTTAGAAAATCTTTTGAGAGGCTTAACAAATTGAAATATTAGAATATTATTTAGATAAAACATTTCTGCTTGGTTTCCTAAATCAGGCTAATACCATGTTGCTTATAGTACAAATGTTTACAATAAATGAATCCATGCAAAAATTGTGTAGTGATTTTTTTTTCAATTTAGATATGCATTAATCGGCTAATGGAAAAGAATTCTCCATCACTTGATACTTACCAAATGCAAGTTTATTTTGATCTAAACTATACAAAACAGGAAGAATTTTTTGTAGAAAATAACATAGCTCTTGATCAGCGCACACAAACTTTAGTTCGAGAAATTACTGACAATAAAGCAAGAACAAAAGATGAGTTGGAATGTATTTTTTTATTTTTTCATTAAAGCGTGCTTTTTATGCTTTAGTTTTTTTTTGTTTTTTTTTTCACTTTGTTTTGAATTTTTTTCATTATGAAATTTAATTAGTGTAAAAATATTTATTAAATATTTTTATTTTGTTTAAGTAAACAAAGATTCTAGTTATAAATCTTATAATGAAACTTATCAAGCACAGTAATTATTATTATATTCACAAGCACAGTAATTATTCTATTTTGTACTGAAAAGATAATTATTTGATCTTTCTAGTATCTTGTGTACTTTATCAAAAAATTTTTTCTTGTTATTTTGTTTGGTATTAATTTATAATAAAGTAAATGATTTACTTTAGTTCTTTATGTGCGTATTGTTTCATATCTTATACTTCGATCTGGACTTGGATCTCCAACTGATATAAATGTTGTGCGTGAATCTACTGGTAGTAATATTTATTTTGATCATTTCAAAAATTATAATCCTAATTTATTATATAATTGTTTTTGTATTTTTAAAATATTTTTAAATGCAGAAGTTTTAATAAGGTTTTTAGCAAATCTTTAGAGAGTCTTTACAAAAGTCTTTACCTATTTCATGTCCTGCTGCCTTGTAGAATACATTTTTTAGGCAAAGATCAGGAAATACAAACTTTGACTTAACAAACTCCCTGCTATGGGGTTTTTGATTGAGTAAGAGATGGTGTCTTGATAAAAATACTCATCTACGGCAGACGTTAAATGCATCCAACTACTGTCTTTAGAAGTCCTCTTAAGCAAAGGCTTATGGGGGAAACAAATTCTATCTGTTGACCAGCTTTGCACCTCCTCTTCATTTTTTAGGCTGGCATAGATATATTTATAAGACATTGTTTCTAATTTAGGATGTTGAATGCTGGATCTTCTTTACCATTGTAAAAAGGTTTTTTACCATTTTATTATTTTTTCCATTGTAAAAAGGTTTTGTCTAATGCCATTTTCTGGTAACAAAGTCTAGTACTTTATCTCAAAAATTAGGCTCTAAAAACATCTGGAAAATCTTTAACAGTGTCTTTAATAAGGGCAAATCTGTTATTCCACCTCTGTTGCATTGTTCAGATTTTGATGCCTCATTTAAAGACAAATCTGAATTGCCTGATGAGAACTTTTCATTATTCTCGTTTCTTGATTCGACTTATCGCATCCTACCTGATATAGCCAACAAACAGGTTGGTTGATATTTATATCATTCCAGCCTCTATATCTAAAGTGATTTCCTGCTTAGACTCTTATACTGCTTGTGGCCTGGCTGACAGACGCGTTATAGTCCTGCAGAAGTGTTCTCCATCTATACTTTCAAAACCATTCAACAAGTGCTTATCAGAGTCTTGTTTTCCAGCCCACTGGAAAGCAGCATCTGTTATCCCTATTTTCAAAAATTCTGTATTTCAAATATTTGTTAACAGTAATAACTGATAGGTTTTATTGTGCATTAGATAGATGTGAAAAGGCTAGGGCTATTGCTCTCGACTTTTATAAAGTCTTTGATAAAGTTTAGCATGCTGGTATTCTCCATAAGCTCTCTTTTTATGGTGTATCAGGCAGCATCTTAAGATAATTGAATCTTTCCTAACCAATCGTTGTATAAAGTTTTTCCTCAATGGTAAGCACTCTTCTTCATTTCCTGTAACTTCAGGGGTTCCTCATGGTTTTATCCTTGGCACTATACTTTTTTTTAATTAACAATAATGATCTCCCAGAAATTCTCACATCTAAGGTGATATTATTTACTAATGATACACCATTTATTCTTTCATGATAAGAAGCCAACACTCTCTTATTGCTTGGAGGGAACATTTGAGCTTGAAAAGAATCTCATTTCTACTACTGCATGAGGCTCTCAGTGGCTGGGGAGCTTTAACTTAGATAAAACTCATTTTTTGCAGCTAATTGTAATCGCAACAATCTAGATCTTCCTATATTTATTAACAGTAATGTACTTGATAAGACATCTACCCTTTGTCTTCTAGGATTAACTCTTACTTCCAATCTTTCTTGGAAACCATATATCAAATCCATTGCAAAATTAGCATCTGCAAAGGTTGCATCTCTTTATCGTGTTTGCCACTTTCTTACTCCGCATTTTATTTTTTATCTCTCTATATAAAAATCTTCTATAAAATTCTGTTGCCATATCTGGAGCAAATCTTCCAATGATGCCTTTTCTTTTTTAGACAAGGTGCAAAAATGCATTGTTAACATGCTCTTGCAACCAACCTTCAACTATTGTCACATTGTTGTAATGTTGCTTCCTCCTTCCTTCCTCCTCTTAACGCATCCATAACACTTTATTGATCCCCCCCCCCCTAATATTGGGGGGGGGGGGGAGGTGAGGAGTAAAATATTTACAAAATACAAAACGACTTTAAATATAATAATATCTATAATTTTCTGAGCTTTTTTGAGTTAATTAATTAGTACTTTTCAGTCTGTTTAATGTTTTTTTTTCACCCCAATAGTTCCATATAAAATTGTACAAATTAACATCGCTATCATAAACATGATACTAATTTTAAAAATCTATTCTTCCAATATAATACATTCAAAATATTATATATATAATACATAATAATACAATATAATATGTTATACATGCAAAAATATTTAATCAATATAATTTTGTTACAACTTGCAATGTAAGCTTGGCCAAGTGGATTTCACTTCAGGCTACAAATCTGAGGGTTCCAGTTTGGCCTCTCGATATCAAAATTATTATTATTTTTTTTTAGTTAGCGTTCAAATATTGTTTTTTTGTTGCTGCACACTTTTGTGCACTAACTAAATAAAGTTCTTTTAAAAAGCACAGAAAGTGCACTGCTCATAGACTGTTACAGCTGTAACAGTCCGTTAACAGGCTGTAACTACTCTGTTAAGGGAGTGTACAGATCGACTAAGTAAGATTTAGGCATAGTTGATTTTACAATCAACATGTAGATACATTAACTGAGAGTTTTGGTTTGGTTAGATACTCTTTTAATTAAAAAAAAATCTTCTTTAGATTTAAAAAAAAAAAAAAATTGCATCACAAAATTGAGACCCCCTCCCTCCCCCTTGTAACAAATCATCTCAAAATTGCCTACCCCTACCTAAAGCGTGAAACTCTTGTCTTGATAAAAAGTCTTTGCTTTTTGATTGTTTAGAATAAGCAGTCAATCTTTAATCTGATCTCTCTTCTGTAACAGCTTGAGACATGCAGTAGCTTGTGGGTTTTAACTCCAACAAAACTCAGTTATTTACTGCAAACAACTATCCCTCCATGCATTAAAATCTTTTATTTATCTATTTTATTTCCTCAAGTCAATCTTTCATCTGATCTCTCTTCTGTAACAGCTTGAGACATCCAGTGGCTTGTGGATTTTAACTCCAACAAAACTCAGTTATTTACTGCAAGCAACTATCCCTCCATGCAATAAAATTTTTTATTTATCTATTTTATTTCCTTTAACACCAACAAAACCTCAAAACCCTTACCTATCTTCATGTTTTCCTGACTCATACAATTAAAACTTTTTAAGTTTTCAGTTAACCGTTTCTTTTCTCTTTAACTCTATCCTTTGTTTGTATATATTAGAGTTGTTAACAAGTAGTAAGGACAAGGCCAACATGTTTCAAGGCCAAGGCCAAGACCAAGGTTATAAGTTACAAGGCCAAGGACTAGGCCAAGGCTAAGAGTTTTAAGGTCAATGTCAAGAATAGGAGTTTTAAGGCCAAGGCCTGGCCATTTTCAAAACCAAAGACTTCAATTTTTGCTTTACGTTAAGGCCAATTATTAACAAAACTGTAGGTAACAATTGTTGTGACAATAAAACCATATGTTGTAAAAAATAATCAAGGTTATGAGCAGAATTCAACTCAATAAGAAAATATACTTGTAGAAATTTATGAAAGCTGAAAACAAAAGTAAAAAATAAAGAATGAAAACTTTTATTTTTTTAATTTTATGTATATTTTTTTGAAGGCTAAGGACAAAATTTTCGAGACCAAGGCCAAGGCCTTAGTTTTTGGTCTTAAGGCAAGGCCAAGGACTAAAAACTCATATATATATATATATATATATATATATATATATATATATATATAGATATATATATATATATATATATATATATATATATATCTATATATATATATATATGTATATATATATATATGCTATTTTTTAATAAATAGTAAGTGTATGCATAAATTTATAATATATAAAATATTATAAATTTTTTCCTAGCCCTGGCTATCAATCCTTCTACTAAATCTTATAATTCTACCAGGGCTGGGTTTGTAAAAATTTTTAGCCGGGTCAGGTCACTTACTACATGTATGTTAATACACATATTATATGTGTATTTTAAGATGCTATATATGTTTGTTATAATATGTATAATTTTTTTTTTTTTTTTTTTTGTCACCTCTATTATGTTAAAGTAATTCCTTTTTTATGAAGTGTTATTCAGGAGACAAGAGATTCTTTATTATATTTTAAATTTTCAAAAAATATTTTTATTCTTCACTTAGGGAAACATAAATTTATGTTGTTGTATGTGTATGTGTTTAATCTAATGTTTATGTGTTTAACTTATTGGCATTTAGTTTCTTTATTTATAAATAACAAAAAAACTATTTATTATTAATATGTATGGCTTAATTTATATTTTACTGCATTATATACCAGAAAATAAAGCATTATATACAAGAAAATAAAGCTGCAGCAGTTTGTATGTAGAATCACTGTACGCCACAACTCTAATGCTAACCATCAATACAGCTTTTAAAACTGGGACATCAAGACATGATACAAAAGGCTATTATTTTTATCATTTGTTAACAAATTATGGAGCTTTTATTATCTATTATATAGATAAATATACAGATATGTATATATGTGCACACACTCATAGATAAGTTTAAATATATATGCAATACACAAACATCAAAAGTATGATTGTAATTTATATTTAGCTGCTCTTCGAAGTGTTTTTCCTCAAACCGAGTTAGGTTCATTTTTGCAACTATCAAAGCTAGATAAAGAGAGGCAGTTGGTTGAACTAACTTCTATTGTTACTGGGATTAGGCTATTTAATAAATCAGTTAATAAAGGAGGAGAATCAATTGAGGACAGTATGTATTTTATTTTAACAGAAAAGAATAAAAATCATATTTTTTAAATATTGTTGCTACAATTTTATTTTATTTATTTAGTTCCAGATTTATTACAGGACGCTATTTCAACTGCTCTAAAAAATATATCAAGTGAAATAACAAAGGTCACACAAAATGTCTTTATTTACACAGGTAAGCCATGTTTTTTTGCTATTATAAAATAACTCCATGTTTTTTTACCAAAGAAAACATGGAATTACATCTTTATAAATAAAATTTAATTTTATTATTATTATTTTTAGTTAAGTTTAAGTTAAATAAAAAAAAAAAGCGTTGTTTTTAAATCCCAAAACTTTGTCTATGTGTTTCTTTTAATTTTTTTTTATTAAAAATAAATCATTTATGTTGAGTTATTTGAGTCATGCGTTGCTGGACATTGTTACAACATGGGTGCAAAATTGCTATATGTTTGGTTCCAGTTCAAATAATGCTCAATTAGTTTATACCACTTTTTTCATGCCCCACCTTTCTTTATATGCCCTAGTTTTGAATTTGTCTTGTTGTTTCATATTTAGCTGGTATCTAATCCGTGTTGATATATTTTTTATTCCTGATTTTTGAAACAATGCTGCACAGTGATTACACTTTTATAAAATAGTTACATGGTAAATGTAACTATTTTATAACTAGATTTGTCAAACGGGCTATAGTTAAGCTAGTACAAAATTTCATTATTTAATATGAATTGAAAACATTAATCTGGGATGTTTTATTTTAGAATAGAATTTTATTTAGATATACTAAAAAAAAGTATAAATATTTTATTCAGGAATTTTAAGATGTTTTCTGTTTTTCTGTATTTAGATGTGCTTGAAAGTGCTGCAATAGCCAGAAAATTTCCAGCAACTTTGGATTGGTTGAAGTTAAAGGAAGCTCATTTTAATACACGACAACATGAACATTTTTTGAATATCTTACAGGTTTTAAAATTTAGTTTTTAAATTGTTTATACCTAGTTCAAAGTTTGTTGTTTTGGTAGATCTTTGAGGTAGCTTTAAAGGTCATTAGAAAAATGTTCTTATAAAAATCCTCAAGAAAAAACCATTTCTGCTTGATATCTTGCCACTAGAAAGTATTTTTTTAATTTTCAGATGCAAATATGTCTAACTATATCTGAAATAACTTTAAAAAACTTATTTATGTTTAAAAATTGTAGTCGTTTTAAAAAAGTAAATAAAAATAAAATTAAAATAAATAAATATGAAAGTGATAAAACTATTGAAAATAAAATAAAAATTGTTTAATGACTGTTCTGTCATCAAATTAAAAAAAAAAAATTCAACTAGTAAATTTTTTTCGTTTTGTTTTACATTTTTAAGTTTTTAAGTTTAATAATGTAAATTGCAATTTGTTTTTTTTTTTTTAAATTTCAGAAAGTTTTTTTCTTCAATGCTAATAAACTTTTTTTAATTTGTGACTTTTTAAAAATATTTCTAAAGAATTTATTTTTTTCATGAATTAGCACAATTTTTGCAGTGCAGAATTTTGTACGCTTTGTTAACAAAAATCATATGAATTAAACACAAGCATAAAACAACTATGCTATTACAAGAGTAAAGCCTGAATACTATTACACAAATAATAGAACATAATAACCCAAGTAAAATATCACTGATGATATTAATGGTTTATTAAGTCTGAGTAGTACATGAACAAGGTTAAAAACATAATGAACATAAAGTATAATAAAGGAGAAAGAGCGTTCTATGAAACCATTTTAATAAAACCTCTTTTTATATACAAAAATTCAGTGAATCTGTATGGGAAAGTATTAAGTGAATGTTTATGCGAAAGTATTAAGTGATCTTATAATTGCAGTACAATACTGAAATTACTTTTGTTGTTAAACAAATCAGGAACAAGTTTTTTAAATGTTTTCTTAAATAAAAAATTTATTTTTTTTCAGGTGGCTCGTAATAGATCATATATGTATAATGGTAGCTCTTAATAGATCATATATGTATTAGGGTGGCTCATAATAGGTCATATATGTATTAGGGTGGCTCATAATAGATCATATATGTATTAGAGTGGCTCATAATAGATTATATATGTATTAGAGTGGCTCATAATAGATCATATATGTATTAGAGTGACTCATAATAGATCATGTATGTATTAGAGTGGCTCATAATAGATCATATATGTATTAGAGTGACTCATAATAGATCATATATGTATTAGAGTGGCTCATAATAGATCATATATGTATTAGAGTGAGTCATAATAGATCATATATGTATTAGAGTGGCTCGTAATAGATCATATATGTATTAGAGTGGCTCGTAATAGATCATGTATTAGAGTGTGATATGTATTAGAGTGTGATATGTATTAGAGTGGCTCGTAATAGATCATATATGTATTAGGGTGGCTCTAGAAATAATAACTTTTTCTTTAACTTTTTGATGATTAGGTTTGAGCTTTTTTCTTCTCAAAATTTTAAAACACTAAACTTTAAAAACTAAAAAAGTTACTTTTTTGGTCATTGTTTTGATAAATACCAAGTAAAAGATAATTATCATTCCTGTTGGAGTTTTTATCCGTTAAAACATAAATAAATACTGATCCACAAAAATATTCAAGTTAAAGTATTTGATAAGTTAAAAAACAAATATTTTATGGACCACATAATATTTTATGAACCTCATCATATTTAAGGACCTCATCATATTTAGATAATTTAAATCTTGAGATTATTTGGATTTTTCCTGAAAATTCCTACAAACTGTAGAACTTTGCCAAGTTGTACTTAAAACTACTATCTCAAGATTTTGCACTATTACAAGGATTGAGGTCAAATACAAATACGTTAATTCTAGGTTCTTAAATACAAATTCCTTTACAAATGTATGTAATAGCATTTTCCAAACACAAATGAAACTACAAATATTTGTATTTTAGGTTAAGAAAAATATAAGTGTTTTCAATTTATTTATATTTAATTTTTTTAAAACTAACAATCAACTTTAATTAACTTTACTTATTTAAAACTTTAATTAGTTAATTTTTGTTCAATCCATTAAATAATGCATTTGTATTTATGCTTAGGGAAAAATTTGAAGAAAATAGTTCATATCTTAAAAATATTTCTATTTCAAAAATTAAAACAAAAAATCTTTTTTTAGTTTTAATTTTTGAAATAAGGACTAAAAGATATTTTTTTATAATAATTACTTATATTGTTATTGTATTTTAGAAAAAAAATGTTTCTTTGAATAATTTTTTATATTGTATTTTTATTTTTTATTTTTAACTTGAAGTAATTAGGCCGTGTGAATAAAAAAAATCACTTGCTTCAACTCAGGGATTCTGGAGTAATTGTTCATGGATTTTGGAGTAATTGCATCGTAAATAAAAATTTTAGCAAACTCTCTCAAATTATTATTCATTTAAAGCTAATCAATTTACTCCAAAAATGCTGAGTAATTGTTCAGCTGTACGTGAATAAAAGTTTGACCAGAATTTTTGAAGTTTTTATTTATGTAAATATGACCAATTACTGAGTAAAAGCAATTGTTTTTTTTTAATTAAACTAGCCTATTGAAAAACAGTTACAGAAACTATTTGATAAACTATTAAAAAACTTGTAAGTTTTTTAAAAGTTACAAGTGTTTGAAAAAATATCACTTTAAACAAATTTGAAAGTTATTTTAGTGTTAAAAATGTAAAAGATTATTTGTTACAACAAAAAAACAATGAATCTCTTGTTTTCCTGAAGAAAAAAAAATGATACTCAATCTAGTTTATAAAACTATAGGTTTCAATAAAATATAAACATTAAAAAATTTACAAATATTACAATTTAGCCTAATACTACCAAATACAATAACAAATACTCATTTGACCCTAACATTGATTATTACAAATTGCTATTCTCTGAGGCTGTAGAAGCCTTGTAAAACAATTTTATATGATCTAATAGCAGCAAGTAAAGCCATTGAATTGTTAACTGAAAAGCTTGATTCTTTATACATAATTTGAATTATAATAAAGTGTATAAATTGAAATGACTTTGCTTGATGACTATAATCCTTAATATGCATAAAAAGATTATTATTTAATTTCAAATAGTACATTTTTTACAGCCAAAAATTACATTTTTAAAACTATAAATCAAATACTGTCATAAATTTTATAAATGATATTTTTTGTCAAACTTTAACAAATTTGTGAAAATTAATTTTAAAGTTATTAAACTCTGTTTTACAATTTTGAAAGATTTTAGTGTAATGTAGAGTAAATTTATTAAGTTGTTAAAAAATCATTTTTCTTGTTAAATAATTGACTACCACTAGTTAATAGATTGTTAAATACTCTATCAGCAATAACTAAAGAACTGGTTTAAATGTACTTTTAAGATCAATTACTATCTGTTTATGCAACATTTGTTCATTATTGTTTGTTTTTGATTTAAGCATGATGTTCGTGTTTGTGAAGAAATTGTTCAAATTAGATTACAAAGATTTGATCAGATGATTGAATTATTGAAAAATACTGTTGCATCAAAAACTGCTGTGCCAACTTCCCAGGTCTATCCTTTGTTTATAGAACTGGCACAAGTATGGCAAGAACTTCAAAATACAATATCCTTTATCAGATTACTTTCTAACATAGTTTTAAATCTGAAACAATTTGCTATTGTGAGTGTTTTTAGTTATCTAAATTGTTTGCTATTATATGTTTGTTCATTTTTTATTTATTGTGTTTCTGTTATTCTTAGACTCATTTAGAAATGTTTCCAGATGATGTTATAAAGACATACATTTCAAGTAATCAAATTACTGATGAAGATAGAATGAAAATGGTTATTATTGATCCTTTTCTTCATTATTTTTTAATTTTGTCTTTAATTTGTACCCTGCAAGTCCTTCTTACTCTCTAAAAACATTTTTATATTGTATAAATCTTCTTACTTTATAAACCTTTGACACTGTATACATTTTTTTATGATATATAAACCTTTATACTCTGTAAAACTTTTTTACATAGTATACACATTCTTTCGATGTATATTTCTTACTTTAATATTTAATATTTCTTACTTTTTCTTAAGCATTTCATAAACCTACTTTCATAAACCATACTGTAAACATTCTTACACTATACAAAACCTCTAACACGGTATAAACCTTTTAGCATTGTATAAACCTTTTAAGACTGTATAAACCTACATTATAAATTATACACAGTATATATTTTATACATTTACATTACAGTATACATTTTATAAATCTTTTCAGACAGTATATTGCTATATACATGCTGTATATTATAATAATATCATCTTTAACATTTTATATTGATGAACTTAAATTATGCCTATCCTTATGAAAAACAAACTAAATATTGTTGCAATATCTGAAACTCAAAATAATCAAAAACAAAATAAGCAGCTTTGAACCATGAACCTCGAGTTCTGACATCAGAACTCGAGGTTCATGGTTCAAAGCTGGCTCTGGCCATATATACAACATTGGTAAGGAAAGAGGTGTGAACTATCTGGTTAAAGGCTGTTCTGTGGTGCTCTGTGGTAAGACTGTAAGGACTTTTTGGAGCATATAATAAATTGGAAAAAAATGAGCTTAGAACTGATATTTCTTTAAGTGGCTGCATCTTTGAACATATTGCATTTTATTCCAACAGGAGGGACACTTCTATATATAAAATCCGACTTAATGTACAAGTTGAGATCTGATCTTCATTTTCTAAAGTTACAACCTTCAACCTTTATTAAAATCTTATTGCTGACTGAAAAAAATATCATAAGATGTATTTACCTTTACTCTTGTATGTGCACAAATGAGTTTGGTAATCAATTCATGTAAACTTTACATGACAAGTTGTCCTTAGAAAATAAAAATATAGTAATTTATGGGGACTTTAATATTAATCTTTTGAACTATGACTCTTGTAATGATGTCTTTAACTTTTTTGATTTCATGTGCCCTTTTTTTCTATTCTCATTTAATACTCAGTCAATTAGAACAACACCTCAATCCAAAATACAAATAGATAATATATTTTCAACTTTTATGACTGTAATTTTATGTCTGGCAACCTTACAGTATCCCTTGTCGACCATCTTATGCAGTTTATAGCTTTGCCTAGCAAGAAACAACCACAAAAATATATTGTTGCTGTTTAAACATTTTAATAAAAAAAATTTTCTTAAAATGTTTAAACTGAATGGCTACCATTGAATGTCTATTATAAATCCATCATATTGAATGACTACCATTGAATGTCTATTATACATCCATCATATTGAATGGCTACCATTGAATGTCTATTATAAATCCATCATATTGAATGACTACCATTGAATGTCTATTATAAATCCATCATATTGAATGACTACCATTGAATGTCTATTATAAATCCATCATATTGAATGGCTACCATTGAATGTCTATTATAAATCCATCAAGTAACTAATAGTATCAATACATTTTCATCAAAAAAACTTGTAAACAAAATACTTTATTATTATGCCTTTTTTAAACTGTCTTCTATGAAAACAAATAAAACTCTATTTAAAACATAGGTTGTTGTTGGCATCATTAAATCAATAGATATTTTTAAAAAATTCCATAAAAAATTTATAAAATGTAAAATTAAGAAATGAAAGGAAGTATATTTTCAAAAGTTCAAATATTATCAGAATTAAATATTCAAAAATCAGAATCAAATTGAGGTATTCAATAAAATAAAACTACTCAAAATACTTTAATAAAAGTTTAAACAATTTTAGAAACACATTGAAATGAATAAAAATAATTATTTCTATAAAGCTAAACAATCACAAAACGATCAAAAGTTTAACTATAAATTAGCAAGTTATAACTTATAAGTTTCTAATTACCCATTAAATGAGTTTGTGATTAGAACTTTATTACTTATAATAAACACTTTTAAATCATTCTAATAGTCTTTATAGGCTTTAATTGGGCTTTTTTTAAAGTATTACACCAATCAAACACTTATTGATATAATCGGGAGAATACCTGAAGTTCTTGAACAAATGCAGTTCATTTAAAACCGTTTACATCTATTGATTTTCCGCAGGGTTCAATTTTGGCTCTTTTCTTTATTTCCTCATTTGTATGTGTAAAATTTTCCAAAACATTATTTTACTGATGATATCAATTTTCTTATTGTAAGTAAATCTTTTGAAAAACTCAATAAAAATCGTAATTATGATTTTTTTGTATTTGGTTCAATGACTATGATCAAATAAAATTTTTAAATACCAAAACCTTACCTTAAATACCAAAAACGTCTGAAATAGTCTTAATTTTAGAACAGGTGGTCAATAAATACTGTAGATAAGATAAAATATTTAGGCATTATTTTAGAAGAAAATCTTTTTTTTTCAGCAATAAATAAAAGCGCTATGATTCAAACTAAGTCAAGCTAACAAAATGCTTCCAAAAGGAAACATTTTGTTAACTATGAAACATTGATAATTATTTGGCATTCTACTAAATACCAATTAATTTACTATTGGAACTTTCTTTTACTTTCAATTAAATTAAATCTTTTAAACATTGCTAGATTTTCATTACCAATATCAAAAAATTTATCCTCCATAAAAATGCTTGATAAAGTCCTAACTCATCATTATCATTATATCTTCATTTAATCTTGACTGTTATTCTAAAATAAAACCTTTTTTAGTTTTCCCTTATTTATAAACCTATTCATATATCTTCACTTATCTACTCCTTATTCTTCTGTCCCATATATGCACATATTTATGTGTATATAAACGTGAGTGTGTATATATAAAAGTATGTGTGTATATATACATACATTTATACATACATATATATATATATATATGTATATATATATATAAATATATATATATATAATACACACATAATATATATATATATATATATATATATATATATATATATATATATATATATATATATATATATATATATATATATATATATATATATGTATAAATGTATGTATAAATATATATATATATATATATATATATGTATATATATATATATATATATATATATATATATATATATATATATATATATGTATATATATATATATATATGTATATATATATATATATATATATGTATATATATATATATATATATATATATATATGTATATATATATATGTGTATATATATATATATATGTATATATATATATATATATATATATATATATATATATATATATATATATATATATATATATATATATATATATATATATATGTATACATATATAGTTACTAACGTGAAATTATATTGATTGGCTTTATTAACTTGCAAAAATATTTATTCTATTAGGTTAGTAATTTGCATTATTTCATTTGAAATTTTTGATTTATTTACAGTCTAACCTTGAGAGCAATAAAATTATTGCTTCAAAAATTTGTAACGAAGAAATAACTGTTCTCCATCCGGAATCGACAATGAATTTTGGTGACCTGTCTATAAACTTTAAGGTTTTTGATTTTAAAATATAAAGTTTAATAAAAACTATTATTATTATTTTTAATAAGTAATCATAAGCACTTTAGATTTCATATTACTAGGGTTTTTGTCCATGGATGCTCCATACTTATGGCATTCTAATTCCTTCTAACCCAAGGAATGGAATTTTATGCTATAAAAACATGTACTATGCCTTCTCAAAGCCAGAGGCTGCTTATTCTTTTTCAGTAAAGCCTGATGAGTTTATCGAAGGAATACTATGTCTCGCTAAAAAGTCTCCTGAACTTATACTTCTTTTGGACCTCTACAAATTTGATATCTTATCATTTAACCAAGTAAGTTTTTTTGTTTTTAAAATCAGTAGATAAGTGTTTAATAGTGACGTTGTTTTGATTGGGATATAGTGCGCTTTTTAGAAATAAAATTTTTGACTAATACAATGTGCTTTACATTCATGGTTGTTTACAAGTAACTTAAGTTAATAATGTAAGTAAAATGCAAAAAGTTTAAAAAAAGTTTTATGAGAAAATTATTTTTCTAGATTTCTAGACCTTGTTAGAGCTAACAGTAAAAATATATATATGAGTCTCTAGACCTTGTTACCACTAACAGTAAAAATATGAGTATATCAGAGGTGGAAAAAGTAACAAAGTTTTGTACTCAAGTAAAAGTATTGCTACTTGAGTGAAATTTCAACTCAAATACAACTAAACTTTACTGGTCGAAAAGTTTGCCCAAGTAAAAGTAAAAAAGAGCTCATTAAAAATTTGCTCAGACTATAAGTTACTGGGTTACTTTTTTAACAGCTTTTTTAATTTTTTTTTTTTTAATTCTTTAAAAAAAAATTTTTTCAATTTTTATAAAAAAAAATTAAAAGTCAAAACATCGGCGTTCCACATGTTTGATATGTGTCTTTATAACTTCACTTAAATTTACTAGTAAATTTTAATTTAAATTTTACCTGGAATTTTATGTTAAATTTGGCAGTGAGTTTTAAACCTAAAAGAGTAAATTTTTGTTTAAAAACTTTAGAAAAGTATTTTAGGGATTTGCACTTATTGATTTGTTACCATGACTTTAACCTATCTGACGAGGATTACTTGCTTTGAGTACTTATGTGTTGTCCAAATCAACTTTGGGGATGGAAAAGGGGTTGGAACCTAGTATTCAATCAACCAGCCATTTTCAGCTCTACCATTACTTTAATACATCTTTTCAAAACACGTCTCTTTCAATATTCCACTGAAAACAAAAAATATCAACAACTAAAAAAAAATGCCTGCTTCATATTTTTTGTGTGCGGATGTCCAAAATAATGAACTTACACATTAATTAAAAATATAGAGGTACCGATGCAAGATAAGAAAATTAGACCCTATTGTATTGACTATGGATCAAAAAATGAGCAACAATCCTAGGTAATAGGGTTCTTCCTACTACCATTTTTCTTAATTTAGGCAAAATGTTGTTTTTAAGTTTATACATTTTTTACAATTTACACTCGATGGCATCTGTTTTTCGGCTGCACCAATTTAGCTACAGTCCTTCCATTTTGTATCAGTATTATTTTAAATAAAGTCTATTTTTTTCCTCTCTAAAATTAGATACTCTTTTTTTCATGTTGTAAGTTTTTAAAAAGTTTTAGTTTTAAATGTTTATTCTATGGATTATACGCTATAATATAAAAACTCTTCTCATTACATGTGCATAAAATAGGCTGAAATAGATCTCAAGTTGCATAAAAGAATAGTCTACAAGTGTATATTTCACGAAATATATATTTTAAAAACTATATTATATGAAGAAAAAAACAATGCTTTTTAATACATTTTAAAAGTGGTAAAGCGCTCGCTTCATAAGTGAGAGGTTCCGAGTTCGATCTCCACCACGTCCCTGGTAGTACCGCGCTCAACTTGTTTCTCCACGCAGCGGCCTTGTTCGTCAAGGTTCGTGTTTCGGAGTTATAGAGTTGAGAGAGGGCTATAACCACTATTAAGTAGCCTCCTCATCTGTAGTGGCTTTATCGGCCTTGAGGAGGTGAATAACAAAAAAACAAAAAAACAAAAATATTGTATATTTTATCCAACAATTAGCCTAAAATGACGGATCCAGGAAAGAGGATTCTCCCCCCCTCCTCCTCCTCCCCCCACCAGAATCTGAAAGTCCTAAAATATCTTAGAAATGGAGGATCTTTTTTTTTAATAGGAGACGCAAGTGTGATACAAATTATAAAAATATTTTAACATCCACCTACCCCACTTAAAGTTCCTGTATCGGTCACTGTTAGCATAGTCTTTGTTATTAATAAAAAATTGCAAAATTTACTCGTAAATTTTACCTTTGCAACACTAATGAAAACTTTAATGAAAACCGAAGGAAACAAAGTTAAAAAGCTTTTTAACTTTGTTTCCTTCGGTTTTAGGAAATCAAAAAATTAAACAATACTAATATGTAATAATTTTTTTACTCTGTGACATATATAATTTAAAATGTAGCAATGTATAATACTTTAAAAAAATGTATACCTAAGTAAATGTACACATTTAAAAAAATATTTAAAAAGTAAAAACACACAAAAAAAAACTACTCAATTACAGAAACGTGAGTAAATGTAATTCATTTTTTCCACCTCTGGAGTATATAGACATTTTGTGGTCTCTACTCAGCAAACACTTTTTTAATGGATTTGCAAGCGACCTATGTAAGCATTTGAAGCGGTTTTCTGGAGTTTTGCTCATCGGTTACTTAGTGGACCATTAGTGGCATCCGCTATAGGTGGCCTGTTGACTACTTTCGAACATGTGATATAGTGGCTAGTCATCAGCTAGCCACTTTTGTTGTCTGCCACTAATGGTCCACTAAGTAACCAATGAGCAAAATTACAGTGGACCACTCAAAATTCTGCTATATAATGTTTGCTGTATAGTAATGGCTAGAATTATGATTAATGTCCACATTTATTAAATTGAATGCTTACTTGAAATAAAATACTTTGATGTAAGGTTAAGTCACAAATGCGTAAAACAACATAAATCAAATATATTTATGTTATATTCCCAGCAAACATTCTATAGCAGAATTTCAGTGGATCTATATAGGCATTTTGAGCATTTTTGACTCCACTGTAGTTTTGCTCATCGGTTACTTAGTGGACCTTTAGTGGAAGCCGTCAAAAGTGGCTGGCTGATGACTAGCCACTATTAACAAGTCAAAAAGTTATCTGCTGGCCATTTATACCGGCTGTCACTAGTGGTCCACTAAGTAACTGATAAGAAAAACTCCAACAAACCGCTCGAAATGCTTATACAGGTCCACTACAAATCCACTCAAGCAATGTTTGCTAGGATTCCTTTACTTATCTAGGCGTTGATTAACTTGATAAATAAAATTAATATCATTAAATACCTTAAATTTCATTTGTTTTTATATATTCAAACATTCTGATTTCTTTTTTTTTTAATGTTCTTGTTAAAAAAAAATTCAAAGGGTGACAATGGTAAGAAAAAGTGGAGCAATTACACAGATTGTCGGCTAAGCCGGAATAAGTTTATGGCCCAATTCGGCTTACTTTACCCTTTCCTAATATTAACAAAATAATATACATTGATATAATGGTCTCATTAACATTCACAATAAACGAAATTATTACTATGCAAAGTCATAAGATGATGATAAAGCATTAATTTACATTCTTATATATTTTTTTTTTACAATTAAGTTACTTTTTATAGTATGTGATTTCTAGAATGCGCGTTGCGCCTTTTTTGAACCAGACGGGCAAAAAATCAAGTAATGAAAAAGACTGATTATAAAGCTACAATTGTTTGGTATGATAATTTTTTCTAGGCTCAAGATAGCAGTTTAACAGACAAACTAATCATTAAATGTGATGTTGATACTCAAACTGAAGTTCATCCTATCGAGTCAAACTTAGTAAAATCATATGAATGGAACGAATGGGAATTGCGAAGAAAAGCTATAAAGCTGGTAAATTTTTTCAATACTGCAAATTTTTTCTTTCTTAAATTATTTCAATCATCTTTTGCAATATTGAAAACATTTTGTTTACGATATAGTTTACAAATTTTAATTTTTAAAGGCTAATTTACGTCAAAAAATAACTCATTCAATGCAAACAGATTTGAGTCATTTCAGAAGAGATAATATTTCGCAAGTTTATCTGCCTAAGTATGTTTAATATAATTTTCTATTATAATTGACCTACTTTAGTATTTGATAATGTTATATATGTGTGTGTTATATATATATATATATATATATATATATATATATATATATATATATATATATATATATATATATATATATATATATATGTTATTTTTTTGCAGAGATACTGATACTCAGACATCACATGAAAGTAGCACAAATGTGCCAAAACATGCTACATTTTTGAGTGGTCTGAGGGGTTGTCAGTCGAAGAGAACTAACATGGCGAAAGTTGATCTTACAGTTGACATTGAGCAGACATAATTGTATTTCTTTTTAATAATGTAGTACAGAGGTTATTAACCTATATTTATGCTTAAAAAATGTTTTTAAGATATTTTTAAATCTTCAAGAACTTAACTTTCTTTTATACTTTTAAATATACTTTCTTTATATCTCTATTTATACCTATTTATACCTCTATTTGGTATACTAGAAGTTAATCGTGACTGATAATGAATGTAAATTTATTAAGATTTCTTGTAGAAAAAATTTTTCTAAATATAAATGAATACAAAATTTTACTTTAAGTATATCTAATCAATTTAGTTATGTTAATGCTTACATGTAATTATTATGTACAATCTACTTAACCTATATCAGAGGTTTTTACATCTCTGACATAGGTATTGAGCTTTGCTCCATGTCTGTATGTTAGCTCTCTTAAGAGCTCTAGCCTAAAGTAATCGAAGACCCTAGCTAAATTGAATTTAATGGCCCAAATTAAAAAATAAACTAGTAGCCAAACGCAAAAAAGCCTATCAAGGGATAAGGTTTAAGAGAGGTTGCTTTGCGGGGGTCATCCCCCATACTGGCAAAAAGTTGTAAAAATTAAATCAAAGTATTACGAATTTATTGGAGATTTCTCAATGTCTCCAAGATTTAGATTGAGGTTGTGACATTCACATTGTACATCAAATAAATTCGGATTGAGTTCAAGTAAAAGCTTTCGTACTCTATGATTGCAGCCTTTCATATATACTGCGTTAGCATATTCTAAGCCTCTGCAGCTCTGCAAACTTAAATTCAAATCTTAATACTTTTTCAAGCATGCTTCCGCGGAACCTGATACATTTTTTTCAATAATAATCTCACATAAGATTCATTGATTTCTACTGGTACTACCAAAATGACTTTGGTAATACCAGTTTGATGATAACGATTTTGCATACTTACAAAATCATAGTCATTCGCTCTTGAATAGTTCCAGATGTGCAGTCCAAAATAATGCACTAATATTTTGAACATTACTTTTATGTAAAAAAATCATCATTACTTAGTTTAATTTTCTTATTTTGATTTGTTTGCTCAAGTATTGATCATGACTTTCCTTTTTATTTTATATATCGTAAATGATCTTGGTATGAAACAAACTTTCTTGACAATTCAAAAAAATTTCCATTGTTTGGTTGAAAAAATCGATCCTCAGTGTCACGAAGTTCTAAACTCCGTTCTGCTGGAAACTGCACAATTGAAATGATCATTTTTAAAACATTGTTCCAGTGTTAAGTTTAGATGCACTAGTTTTTGTGTTTTATTGTTATATGTCTCTTGTTCTTTCAATGGATTTTCCAGGTCAATCCAAGTGCCGATAGCACGAATGTGCTTCGTGGATAGTTCATAATCAGTTACAACAATGGACATGTTTTTTCAATTGCTATTTCTATCAATTGTGAGCTTGATTTTTAGATCTGAGAACAATCGACAGCAAAAACAATAGACAGCATTTTTATGGTTTGAATAAATTAACCAACTATGAGCATTCACCATTCTGTAACTTCCTAAAAGAATATCCGTTAGAGAAATGCCGTTTCTCAGGGCTCTCATCTTGTGGATATTTTGTTGCAGAATCAAGAAGCAGTCCTTTTTTAACCAAGTGAAAAAGTTCTTTTTTTCTAATTTAAGGTTGCCATAATTCTTTTCTTCTCCAATGGAAGTCATTATTGTGGTTCTCGTTTGCATTGCTTGAATCTGTATACCCTGTGGTCATGACTTCTTACTGTAAACTAGCCGATTCATTGAGCACTTCTCCATCTGACTATTTTGGCTACATGTTGGTGATTGAGAAAATAATTGTGTATCCTCTTTGTCCAAAGTTGATGCTACCAAACGGGGCGAGTAACGACATTTAGTAAAGAATCTTTTTGTATTGCAAAAAACAGTATATAAAAATAACTATATAAAACTAGATTTTAAAAATATGAACATTCACACTATACATAGAGTTTCTGATACGTGTAAAAGTGGAATATTGATAAGTGATAATTATGTTGAAGTAATGCAAGAGACTTTATGCCAGATAATAATGCCACGACTACGTAATGCAGAGTACTACTACACAAAAGATCCTACACACTATAAATAGCACCACCACTACTTTATTGAATAAATTCCATAATTTTTTGTAATTATTTCTTGATTATTCTTATTCATTTTTCATAATGACTTATTATATAAATATATAATATATAAATCTACAATTCCAATTTACAACATGTATCTTCTTTTTAGTGATGTCGTAAATATATTTTGAATTTTTTTTTTTGATGGTTATTTTGCTTAAAACTACAATATAACTCTAAAGTAGACATATAGTTGTAAACTGAAATTTGAGATCCACTCAAAGGCTGTCTATTTAAGTAACTGTATTGGTACTTGAGCTAGTTGTCATGTTGTCTATCAAGCTGATTACTTCAAGAAAAAGAACAGTTTTTTAAATAAAGTGAATTTCAAGAACTTTATAACTTTTGGTAGAAAATTATATTTAAGAATAAAAAATGCTTAAACTTTATTTTTTGATTTATAAATCATAATTAAACAATGTATTTATAACCCTAAATTAATGTTAGAGTTAAAATATTTGGCTATTTTTCGAAAAAAAGACTCTTGTGGACGTTTTGGATCAAGTTTTGATAAATATTCCCATTCAATAACGTATAAATATAACTTGATGCGTGACTTAAGTTAAAAAGTTTTTAAATATTAGTTACATGTAAAACAAAATGCTATAATATAAATTTATCAAAACTCAGATTCTTGTTTCTAGAGCATCCATCTTTAAATCAACACCAATTTCAAAATCATTTTTTTTAGTCCACGGTGTTCTTGAACCTCTTAAACAAAGGATAGTTGAGCGAAGTATCTCGAAAGATAACTTCGCTCTTAACCACGTCATAACAATTGAGTATTTTTCGTTTTGTTTTTCCGATAGTTTCTCGGCTAGTCTTCTAACAAACTTTACCCATACCTTCATTTGTACCAAACACTAGTGGTCTCAAACTGCCAAATTCGACTTCACGAACTCGTTTGCCATATTCTCTATTTTTTTTTCCTTTTCGTGTTTTCTGAATATAGTAGCTATATCCAGATTTTTGTTGCTCGTGGAATTGACATGCGTAACTCTTACGTCAAAAAATGCTGTCTGTCCATTTCGCCAAAAACCAATTGCTTTAATATCCAAACGAGCTTGGTTAATTTTATTTGCTGTATGGAAATAAAAATTCTCATTATTAAGAGGTATGATGTGTTCAGATTAAACATTTATGCACACTCTTTTAAGCAAAAGTGAAGCCAGCCTTCGCCATTTTGCGGTACGGCAAAAATCTTAAATTCTGAAAGCGTTACATAGGGATATATGACTCATTTTAACTGAACTTAAATTTTCAAAAAGGCTTTTACTGTTAAACTTTTAAAAGCAACTACTTCTTTTTGAAAAATTGCAGAGTTATGGTTATTTTGCGCTGTGCATATGGGTGCACAAATCAAAAACAAAGCGTGTCGTTTCACAGGTATGTTGAAAACTTATAATAAGTATAAATGTTTCATCAACGCCTTATTTTGTATTAGTATTTGTATAATACTAATACTAACTGTCGTTAGTGTATTAGCATATTACTAATACTAAAAATACTAATAATATACTTATAATAAATGTGTAATACTCAGGAGCGGATCCAGGGTGTAGCCAGTGAAGCAATTGCTACAGTCAACTCGGAATACATTTATTATTATTTTCTACACACATATATAAATATGTATATATTTTTATGCAAAATAATAGAAAAATTTTAGATCAAATTTTGACCGCTTTTGTTGCCTAACTAATTTTACTAAATCGAAAAATAAAATTTTCGCTAAAGAAACCCGAGTTTTTATAGTTTTTTGTCTCTCATGTTCATAAATTTTTGTAAGAATGTCAAACATTTCGGAGCGAAACTACTTAATTTTGACTGGAAGTGAAATAAAATGGCAAAATATGTGTTGCAACTGTAGCAAAAACCTGTTTGTCATGTTTTCAAACAACTCCGTGCATTTATTAATTAAATACCTGTTTTGTATTATCTTTTTATTAACAAGGAGGTCTTATATAAGAACTAAAAGTCATCAACCGAGAACCTGTAGCAAGTGCAGCAAAAAACCAAAATTATACTTGGCTGAATTAATATTACTTTATTTACGGTCAAAAAACTTTTTTAATGAAAGAAATGGAGCTGTATAAAGCGTTAAAAGCAAACAATCATTCTTTAATAGATCAGATTAAATTATGTAACACCGCCGAATTAAACAATTTCTGCTTACGAGACTCTGAGGGAATATATATTTTACATAAATTGTCTGGTGCAGTCTATGGTTTTATAGATGCTACAGCGAGTAATAGTTTGGCAAGGTTGTATGCGGATAAACTTATAGACGAAAAAACGTATTCCATGGTGCCTGTCTGGTAATTTTTTTTTATAGTTTCTGTTGATTTCTAGCTGAGCAGCTCAGTGGATGAACAGATATTTTTTAGTTAGATTTGCTTTATTAAAAGAACTTCTTTAAAAAGTTCTTGATTTATAATCAAAACAATTCCTAAAGTTCGTAAAACTTCTTGTTTTATAGTCAAAGCACCACAACCTGAATACCCTATATTTAGCCACTGCATTTCTATATATATGGTAATCAATAAATGTGTGTGTGTTTATATATATATATATATATATATATATATATATATATATATATATATATATATATATATATATATATATATATATATATATATATATATATATATATATATATATATATATATATATAAATTAGTAAAAAACACTTATCTAACCATTTTACTAATTTATTATTGCTCTGTTCTTTAAGAACGTTGAGCACTCTATTTGTAAAATACACTAACATAATTTACATATATATCAGTGGCGGATCCAGCATTTTTTGATCTTTGAGATAGCTAACTTCCAGACATGTAGCTAACTCCAAACATTTATATATTTATACTTATATCAAATAATGAGGGTTTGCAAAAAATTGCGATGATTGGAGGCTGGGAACAAAAAAGCCCCAAAATGTTTGCTACACCTGCCCCAAACGTGAAAGCAACAAGTTAATGAAACATTTTTGTACTATTCTCAACTAGACTTGTATTCATCGATAAATTTTAAGTTTCATAGTATTATCTCTTAGCGTTCAAAAATTATGACCATATAAAGTTTAAACCCTCTCAATTTGAGGGGGTTGTAATTTTTATATGGTCATATATATATATATATATATATATATATATATATATATATATATATATATATATATATATATATATATATATATATATATATATATATATAGATATATATATATATAGATATATATATACATATATATATGTATATATATATATATATATATATATATATATATATATATATATATATATATATAAATTTACAAATATATAATAATAAATATAATTTACAAATAGAGTACTTAATGTTCTTAAAGAACAGAGCAATAACAAATTAGTAAAAAACACTAATATAACTTTTTTTCAACTTTAAGTTTCACTATTGCTGGATCATCAGGATGAGTTACTAAATCTCAAAAAAAATTCAATATATAGAAAATAATATTTTACAGGAAGTTATAAATTATTATAACTAAAAATAAAAATAAAAAAAAATTTTTAATTACTATATTTTTTTTGGTTAACGGGTAAGTTACAGAAAGTAATTATTAAATAAATTTCTTTGGAATGGGGATAATTTAATTTGGTCATTTGTTTTTATAATTTTTTAAGAAGTATTTATTGTCGTGCCTACATTTAGAAATTAATTCAGATATTTTATTTAATAAATTTTCCTGATTTAAATGAGTAATTATTTCAAATTTTTCTTGCAAACATAGCATACATTTTTTGGAAATGTTATTATAGACAGGGACAGATTTTAGAATAGACCATTGTAAATTGAAATTTTTATCTTTTTCTTTTAAATCCCAAATATATTTTGGCAGCATAGTCTCTTTTGAATATTTTTTGTGTTTAAACGATTGTTTGTGGTTGACATAACGTTTCGTGCCTGCATTTTCTAAATGTAGGCACAAAAATAAATACATCTTAAAAAATTATAAAAACAAATGACCAAATTAAATTATCCCCATTCCAAAGAAATTTATTTAATAATCACTCTCTGTAACTTCCCGTTAACCAAAAAAATGTAGTAATTAAAAAAAAACTTATAATTTTTATTTTTAGTTATAATAATTTATAACTTCCTGTAAAATATTGTTTTCTATAAATTGAATTTTTTTTGAGATTTAGTAACTCTTCCTGATGATCCAGCAATGGTGAAACTTTAAGTTGAAGAAAAAAGTTAGATAAGTGTTTTTTACTGATTTATATATATATATATATATATATATATATATATATATATATATATATATATATATATATATATATATATATATATATATATATATATATATATATATATATATATATATATATATATATATATATATATATATATATATATATATATATATATATATATATATATATATATATATATATATATATATTTGTGTGTATGCATATAAATTTAATCTTATGTCCAGAACTCTTCAAGATGGCAATTGTTTATTTTCTCCTGTCTCCATTGCTTTATCCTGAAAAAATACACTAGCACCAACTCCTGGGAAACTTTGTGCAATTGAACTATACAAGAACGCAGTGGTGTTTTTCGATCAGAAAGATCCGCTTTTTTGTTAGGTATCTTCAATGTTGCATATACTGCATTTGAGGCTAAGAAGTCTAAAGTTGATGCTATTTTGGCTGAAGCATTAAATATTTCTCAATCTGGTGTTTAGTCATCTTTAGTTTGTGTGATGTCTATCTCAAATATTTTAAAAGTATATTCTTATTTGTATAATATAACATTTAAACTGATTTGAATTTTATTGTTTTATAATATGAATATTATTGTGTATATATTTATTTTCTATTTTAGATTCCTTTAAAAAATTCTACTACAGGAGATGCATGTCTAGAATATCTCTTTAGAAGTACGTTGTACCCACAGTCTTTTAAGAAATTCAATAAACCCAATCAAATACTTTACTTGATGCTGTACAAGATGGACATAAAAAAAGAAATTCCAAGCAACCTTTAAGATATGGGAAAAATGGATTTTTTCAAACCTAATCACTAAGAGTCTGCGTCTCGTAAAAAATTTATTTCAATACCAATACCAAGACAATTCCATTATAGTCTTGAAATGTTTCAAGACATCAATACTTTTTCAAAGTGGTCTTGTTACATAAAAATAATTTCAAGAAAATCAAGACTTGACAAGACTTTTCAAGACCAAAAATTAAGTCTTGAAATTGTCTTCTAAATTAGAAGACTTCAAGTGCATTTTTCTTTTAAAAATTTGGAAAGTAATTAGTTTTTTTCTCAAAATATTTATTTATCATATTTTTTCACAAAAAAATCATATAACTGTTTTCAGTATGTAAATGTTTAGTTTTAACTTGAACTGATTAACATTTCATATCACTGATTAAGGGTTGATGAATCAGTACTTGACCCAGGGATGACATTATCTTCATGGAGATGCGTTGCTTCATCAAACTTATCTTTGGAGATAAGCTTCCATCGATGAATTTCAACACGGTCAAAATTTTGCTGAATATAAAGAAGTTTATCAACTTTCTCAGGCTGAAGTCTAGTTCTCTTGCACGAAACAATGCTTCCACACGAAGGAAAAGCCCGTTCGGAAGAAGAAGATGATGTTGGAATGCAAAACCAATGCCTAGCAACAGCTGAAAGAAGTGGAAGCTTCAACTCATTTGCTTTCCACCAGTTTAAAATGTTGTTCAGGCCATAAACTTTTGTTGGTTTTGGCATGTATTTGTACTCATCCCATTCTGTCTGAATTGGAGATTCGACCACGATGGGCTGCATCTGAGATTCTTGAAGTTTTTGTGAGAGAGCAACAGATGTGGAAATAGATGCAATGTTATTAAAAAAATGCATGAGCAAGTCTATTTAACTTAGTTATTATATATTTATTTAGTTATTTAGATTATTATATATTCTTGCTTAAATGTGCACGAAACTAAAACTCTAATGCTTAAAAACATAAGAATCACAAAAATAAATAATATAAAAGATAATTAACTTACATGTTATTATGTTATTTATTATAATTTTTTAAAAATGTTTTATTTACTTATTTAAACCCTGAATTTAAAATTCTAAACTTAATTTTTACGTGCTTAATTTAATGATTTAGCATTGCTGCGCTTTAATGTCTTCAAAAACGTGACGGCAGTTTTTGCGACTTTAAAACTATTTAAAATACGCTTAAAAATAAAAAGAGTAAAAATTTGGACAACCTAAAACACTCCTTCAATTGAACTCTAAAACACTCCTTCAATTGAACTCTAAAACACTCCTTTAATTGAACTCTAAAACACTCCTTCAATTGAACTCTAAAACACTCCTTCAATTGAACTCTAAAACACTCCTTCAATTGAACGCGTAGTAATTAAACTGTAATACTAAAATAATTTTTGTGACGTCACATTCGACTAACCCCTTCCCTCTCCTTGTCACAAAATTTTGCTTCCCTTTCCACCGCCCCCCTCCCAAATTAGCATGACGTACTTTATTGATGACCCCTTAGTACAAGGTTAAATTTGTGAACTCATCTTAGAAATCTTTCAGGTTGATTAGTCTAGTCTTGATTTAAAAATACCAAGAAAAGTTTTGTTATTTCTTGAATTACTAGTTATTTTTTAAGGTCGGTCTTGATTCATTCAAGACTTTTCAAGACAAGACTGAAATGGTATTGTCTCGTATTGTCTTGGTATTAGTTGCCCTAAGCCAGAATTTCTAAATATTTTAGTTCGTATCCTAATAAGTTTAATTTCTGCAAAAAATATTTTAGTAACGGGAGAAAAACGCACTTTAAATACCCATCCTGTTCAAATACCCCACTGTTCTGCTACTCAAAAAAGTAATATGACCAAACCCTCAACGTGTATTAAGAATTTTTTTCTGTGAACAATAAACCATTGTCTGTGTCTGATTCATCTTTGGATTTAAATAATAAATTAAAAAAATCAATATCAGGTGTCATAATTTCGAAACTGCATGTAAGTTATGAAAAGACAACAACAGAAGATGAATGTAACAAATTTGATATTGTGTTGTTTGTAGACCAAGTGAAAAAATTATCAAAGCATGAGAAGTATAATCTTCTAATAAACGTATGGGTGCCACCTTCTGACTATATATTTCCTAAAACTAATGGTTGTAACCCTGTTTGGTTCAAAAAATTTCATGGTTGTGTTATTCAAAGTACTATGATAGGTTGTTCTGTATATCTTGTGTTCTGTTCGGAAAAGCCTTTTTAACTACTCAATTATTTTATAAATTTCCATATCGGCTTTGGTCAGTTAGAAATGTAAGAATACTATCACATAATAACACTTTTCCAATGCATAAAACCTCAATACAGATAATGTCACCACAATCATAATTAGGAAAATATTAGGCTATACAAGACCACTGACAAAAACTTTGCAAAAAGTTTTTGTCAGTCAAGATTTCTCAAAAGCTTGTAAAGATGTGAAAAATTTAAAGAATACTCTTATATTTCTTCGGAGCTCTATTGATATTTCACACACAGAGTGGTATAAAAATGCTGTTAGCATAGCTGCAACTAGTTCAATACCTTCTAAACTAAGAACATGTGGTCAACAAACACAACGTGGTAACTATGAAGTAGATGATATAAGTGAATATTATCGAGTAACTTGTTCAATTCCTTTTCTTGATCACATTCTGATACAGCTAGATTCTTTATTTTCTTTAGAAAATTTAGTATTGCAAGATAAATTCTCCATTATACCATCAAGTTTAATTTCTGACAAGGAGTGGAGGAAAAAAGTTAAAGAATTTGTTTGCACATACCAAAACGATTTACGAGAACCAAGCTATTTTTATGCTGAGTTGGATATGTGGGAAGTTTACTGGAAAAATCACTCTGAAGACATTTGCTACAAAGTTATACGGATTATATATATATATATATATATATATATATATATATATATATATATATATATATATATATATATATATATATATATATATATATATATATATATATATATATATATATATATATATATATATATATATATATGTAAAGAGAGAGAGAGAATATATGTAGGACATTTTTATTTATTACTGATAGAATATTTACAGGATATTTTTTTGATGCTATCATGAATACTTTTATTATTATTTATTATATTTATCTTATAATGTTTTGTTAAAAAAGTTTAAAGGTTTTTTTATTTTTTATGAAGTTTATTTTTCTTTATTTATTTTGTTTTAGTTGCCGACTGTTGAAATATGGTTTGAATTTAGTAAATTTTCATGATTTGAACTTTACTTTATTGATTATTAGCCAACAGTTTAGGATGTTGAATATAATTAAGGTAAGGATAAATTTGTTTACTAGTAACCTTACAAAACAGGTTTTTGCGGTTAAAATATTGCAGTGCGTTTTTTCTCCTCAAACGCTCCGAACGCCGTTCCTTCACCTTTTAAAAAAAACATAAAAGTGTTACCTTTGTCGTCATTTTTTGTGATATACTTATGATGAGTTCCGACACCTTTTTTTTTAGAAAAAAAGTACTGCTATATTGTTTATATCATTAATAATAATAATGACCTTGTAATAAACGTGTATTAAATCACATACTTTTGATCAGTTCTTCTTTTTTAGAATAGCTCTGATGTTATTTTTGATACTATTAAACTTTGATGACAATGACCGCTAGATTAATGTTGAAAGCTATCAAAAAACAAATTTTCATTGTTTATTATTTTTAATGTAATTATAAGTAAGGTTTTTAGTGCCAGTGAAACTTTTGAATTTTTAGAAGAAGGGTATCTATATCTAGGAGTTTAAAAAAAAAAAGTTCCTCTGTTACCTAGCAACTGTTGCTGGGGTTATCTGGTTTTACTTTTGCTACAGTCAATATTCTTCCTGGATCCGCCCCTGATACTATTATCAACTGTATAAGTTATTACAAGGCATAATATTATTAATTGTATATTACTTATTATTTTATTTTTCTTTGTAAATTCTACATTACTATTAGAAAGTCATTATTTGTACGTGCGTACAAATCATGTTTACATTATAAAAATCTAATTTTTACGCAAAAAAACATTAAAAATATTTTAATATTTCAATGACGAGAAACTCGCGTACTTCTGTGGTTGTAAGTACTGTCATTTTTTGAGGCGCGGCCGACAGGGAACCTTCAGTTCAAATCTTCATTTGAAAAATTTTAATTTCTATGTAATTTTATTTAGTTTTAATTTCTAAGTAGTTTCATGTTTTATAATTACAATTATTGTTTATTTATAATTATGTTTATAATTTATTTTTATATTTCAAAGTTTCATAGAATAAGTGCAATCCATACATAAATCATTTTTATAAGGACTTACATGTTGACCATTTTTATGAGGATTTACATGTTTAATTGATTAAAAAAAAATTTGCTACTAGATTTTCAACCATTAGACTCAAAACGTCAAAAATATTACTTCCAACTTATAAAAGCGGGTCTTTGACTTGGTTAAAAAGCGTCTTTTTGTTAAAAAGCTTTAAAAATTTACAGGGGTTGAATCATGCCTACTTTTAATTGAATATTTCTAAATCTACCTTTTATTACTATACTGATACTTCTACTGTTTTATTTTAGGTTTCCTACAGTTAAAATATGATTTTAATTTTGTAAATTTTCATGATTTGAAATTTGCTTTGTTAATCATTATAGGTGCCTCAAGATCCTTAAACATATAACTGATCCCAAATATCATCAATATCATCAATATTTTAAATGTAGGTCATGTCTGGTCTCAAATAAAACAAAATTAAACAAAATTTGAAATATATTAGTCATTTATATATGTGTGTGTATATATATATATATATATATATATATATATATATATATATATATATATATATATATATATATACATATATATATATATATATATATATATATATTATATATATATATATATATATATGTATATGTATATGTATATGTATATGTATATGTATATGTATATGTATATATATATATATATATATAAATATATAAATTATGTTAGTGTATTCTACAGAGTGCTCAATGTTCTTAAAGAACAGAGCAATAATAAATTAGTAAAAACACTTATCTAATTTTTTCTTTCTTCTACACAGTGTTTCTCCATCAGTAGGTTCATCAGGAAGAATGTCTAAACATTCATTCATATAATATATATATACATATATATATATATATATATATATATATATATATATATATATATATATATATATATATATATATATATATATATATATATATATATATATATATATATATATATATATATATATATATAAATGTATATATGTATATATATATATGTAATATGTATATATATGTATATATATATATAATAATAATAACTATAATAATAAAAATGATATTAATTAAATAATGATATTAATAAAAATAATGGTATTATTAAAAAATAATGATATTAATAAAAATAAAGGTAATAATAATAATAACAATGATATATTTAAATATATCTATACTTAAGTACATACGCACATACATACATATACATACACATTCACACACATATTAACACACATACATACACATATATACACATTTGTACACATATATATACTCACACACGCATATATATACCCACACATGCATACGCACATAGACATTCAATCATTGTACAAGGACGACAAGAAAGCTGTATATAAATGTAAAGATTCTTAAAAAAAAAAAAAAAGAGATAAAATGAATAAAATTCATTTTATCTCTTTTTTTTTTTTCGCTGCCAAATTTTATTGTCCTACTATGTTCTTCAAAGATATTGTTGCATGAAGAGGATCTTAGGAAGTGAGAATGTTTGTTACATATTTGAAGGAAAAAGTTCTTGAAGGAAATTGGAAGTTTATCATGAAGATAATCCCATACAAATAAACAATTTAAATAAGTAATATTGTCGTTCAGCCTAAGAATTTTAGATAATTTATACAGTAGAGAAACATTGTCAAATAGGAAATTTTGAAAGTGAATAATTTTAAGGGCTTTGTTTTGAAGTGAAACTAGTTGGTTTAAGGGACCTTTTTTTACCCCAAATCTGACACACATACCTAAGGTGCGATCCAAATATGGCATGATAAATACTCATAAGTGTTTATCATGCCATATTTGGATCTGTGTCAACAAATCCATCTGTCCCATGAACAATCAGTGTTTGTCAAAGAACATCGTTTATCAAGCGACCGTGTCGTCAAATAAACCTGACTACAAAGAAAAAGTATATTTTGGCTTATGTGAAACTCCATTTAAATTTTGGTATGTTAACCATCTAAAATCTTTTAACATTAATAAATACAAAAATGATACCGAGTTGTGTAAAGAAATTTGGGACATAAAAGATAAAATGTTTACACCCTTAATTAAGTGGAAAATTGTTAAACGTTACAATACTTACAACACTTTGTCAAAAATTTGCAACCTTTGCTTATTCAAAAAATTCCTTATTTTAACATATAAAGGTGATAACTTGTTAAAAAAACGAAATGATGATTTCAAAATGCAGACACAAGAATAAATTCCTATTATTCTTTTTTGACACCAAGTATGTCTAAGCGACGTTTAGATCCCACTACACAGTATTTTGTAATTTTTAGCGGGTTTTTTTATTTTTAAATTTGTATTCAATGGCTGATGATTGCCCTATAGGCATGAAACTTAAAGTACCATAGAAAAAGTTGCTTTTTCTTCGTTAACATATATGTATATATATATATGTATATATATATATATATATATATATATATATATATATATATATATATATATATATATATATATATATATATATATATATATATATATATATATATATATATATGTATATATATAAATATATATATATATATATATATATATATATATATATATATTTATATATATATATATATATGTATAAATATATATATATATATATATATATATATATATATATATATATATATATAAATATATATATATATATATATATATATATATATATATATATATATATATATATATATATATGTGTATATATATATATGTATATATAATAATAATAATAATAATAATAATAATAATAATAATAATAATAATAATAATAATAATAATAATAAGAATTAGAGATTAAAGTGCCATTATTTACAACAATCACAATAGTGATGAAGTAATTCAGTAAACAAGTTGCACTAAAAAAGTTGGCTATGAGTTTGAAAAAGTGTTTATAAAAAGTTCATATTTAACTCTTTTTTTAAATGTTTCTAAAGACGTTGAGTTTCGCGTGTTCATAGATAATCCATTTCAAATTCGAGGTGCAGTCATACAAAAAGAATTTGAGAGAAGTTTTTTGTTAACGACGTGTAAGTTGACAACTGTCTAATGATCTAGTATTTTGTTTTGAAGTTCAGACTTCAAGGAGTTCAAATAAATATGCAGGAGATTTAGATAATAAAATTTTATATATGATAACTGATATCTTATAGATTATTCTTTGATTTATTGGTAACCAATGAAGAGATTTCAGCAATATTTCTGAATTTAAATGAATAAGAGAATGGAAAACGATTTGAGATAAGCTATTTTGAATTCGTTGGAGTTTTTTAATATTTTTTTGATAAGTACCAGATAAAAGACTGTTACAATAGTCAAGCTGAGTGTTAACAATATCACATGCAATTGTATTTGCAGCTTCTTTAGTCAGACACGGACGAATGTGGCGAAGTGCACGAATATGGTAATTGCAGGATTTAATAGTGTTGTTTATGCGCTTTTCCATAAAGAGCGATGAATCTAGGGTGACACCAAGGATTTTTACTGAATTTATCGTAGTTAGTGTTGTTCCAAAAAAAAAAAAAATTTTTTGAACCATTTTTATGCTTGCTAATTTGTTTTCTAGATCCAAATTAAACAGCTTCTGTTTTATTTGGGTTGAGCAGAAGTCCATTTTCTAGAAACCACTTTGTTACTGCATCAGCACACACATTGATTTTATTAATGCTATCTATGCCTGGGTTAATGACAGTATAAAGTTGGGTATCATCAGCATATTGATGATGATTGGTACCGAGTTTAGCTATAATACGATATATAGGTGAAACAAACATGGAAAATAGAAATGGGCCTAATACACTACCCTGTGGTACTCCTGTTGAACTTGCTATTAGTCTAGATTTTGTTGATCCAATAGAAACAAAAGATTTTCGAGAGTGCAAGTATGATTTCAGCCACTGGTCTTTTAGTATTTTTATTTAGTCGATATATTTGCTATTGAAAAATCTGGTTTTATTGCTTTTAGTAATGTTTTGATGGTTTTTTGATCATTTTCTTCATTAATTTGTTTGTCTAAAGTAGTATGATCAGCTACCCCACTTATAATGATGTTGTTTTCAATTCTTTTTTTATTATTAAACTCGTTTGTAATTTTTGCCATCATTACCACTTCAGTTTCTTTTGGTTTTGATTGATTTTGCTGAGTTGATGTTGCTTGTGCATATGTGAATATTGTTGTTGGTATCTTTAGCAGATGCACAAGGAATTGTTGGCCAATTTGGCTCTTCTAAGCATTCATAGTCGAACTCCATGTTTTTATATATATATATTTTTTATAAATATATGAGAGGGTTACCACGCTGAATAACAGTGGATTACCTCTTGATGTCTTTTGTAGGAGGGTTACCACTCTGAATAACAGTGGATTACCTCCTTAGTATATATATTAACCTTATTACACAGGGACTAAAAATTTTTATGTGTTTATATATATATATATATATATATATATATATATATATATATATATATATATATATATATATATATATACAGTGGCGGATACAAAGGTAGGGGAGGATAAGGGTGTAACTACCCCCTAAGAAATGTCAAACTTCAAAATATTACTGAAAAATTTGTAAAAACAAAACAATTACAAAAAATTATTCTGCAGCGAATCGAATCTAAGAAAAACAATGAAAGTTTCGAAACATTTTAATGTTATCATCATTAATTCATTCTATTATATAATTAGATATCTAATTAAATAATAGAATGAATTAATGGTAATAACATTAAAATGTTTTGTGTGACGTTTTTGTCAACCCCTCCCCCTATATAAGACGTGACATTATTTTTAAACAAAATACCTCTTATTTGACCTCAGAGTTTGCAATTTTTTGCTGAAAGTTAATTAATTCCGCTGTTACTAAAATTTAAATTTGAAAAAAGTTTTGTCCCGTCACACTGTAGCTAACTCCCCTCCTCCCCCATGTAATATTTGGTGATACCTCTTCTTCCCTAAAGACTGTCGCGTATTATTTGAACAGCCCCTAAGGTTATGTACTATGGTAGTTGTAATTAATTGCTACGCAACGCAAAAAATAAATAAGCAGCGTCCCCTCAGAAGAAACTCACGTTTTAAAGATTGGAAATCATTAAATTCAGAAGATTGGGTGTGTCAAAATGCCATCTTTAGAACACTATTGGTTTAAGAACAGTTTCTATAGAGTTCCCTTATTTTCTAGAATAATGCCACGAAACAAATTCCAACTAATGTTACGGTTTTAGCATTTTATTAACAATGAAGATTCAGGTAGTGGACGCTTGTGTAAAATTATTGGACTTCTCGATCACTTAAATAATACAATGGATAACATCTACTTTCCAAATAAAAATATATCAATCGATGAGTCAATGATGCTTTGGAAGGGACGTCTTGTATTTAGGCAGTATGTGAAAAATAAAAGACGTAAGTACGGTATAAAGTTCTATGAGCTTTGCGAATCAGATCGTACTGTACTAAAAGTAAAAATCTACTCTGGCGAGACAACTCTCGGTAAACATTTGTTGGGTCAAACGGGAGCTATTGTTTTAGACTTGATGGAAAAATTTCTGGGAAAAGGTTATTACCTTTACCCGATAACTTTTACAATTCCTTTGAGTTAACAAAGCACATGATAAATCAAAAAACATACATTTGTGGTACTTTAAGAACTGACCAAAAGTCAAATCCAAAAGAATGTACAAAAGCAAAACTGAAACAGGGAGACGTTATAAGCAGAAGCAGAGAGGGTGTAGTAGTTGCTAAATGGAAAGACAAAATAGACGTGCTAATGATTAGCAACTTGTATTCGTTGCAAATGATTGAAGTGACAAACAGGAGAGGAGAGAAGAAAATGAAACCCAATATTATTATATATTAGAATTGTACGGCCGTGGCGCAGTGGTTAGAGCGCTTGCTATATGAGCAGGAGATCCAGGTTCGAAACGAGCTCTGGACAAATTTTCGCGTCACGGTAAGGAAGGAGGCGTGAACTTCCTTATATGCATTTCCGCGGGGTTCAATGAAAAGATCGTAAGGACTTCTTGGGGCACCTAAAATTAAAAAAAAAAAAAAAAAAATCAATGTATGTCAAGAGCAGATAGAGCGGATCAAATGGTATCATATTATGATTTTCTAAGAAAGACAATTAGATGGTATAAAAAAGTAGCACTTCATCTCTTTGAAATTTTTTTGTTTAATGCTTACTGTATAAACAGCAAATATGGACTAGATAAAACAATTTCCTTGCTTAAGTTTAGAGAATTAATTGTTACGGTTTTATTGGGTGAACGAAGTTGTGCTCGGGTGAATGAAGTTGTGCCTCGAATCACCAATAATAGCTTCCACTACTTGTCTTCAATACTACCAAATGAAAAGAAAAAATTCCCAACAAAACCATGTCTAGTCTGCTCTAAAATAAAACGTAAAGAAACACGATATGAATGTGCTGTTAGTGAAAACAGACCTTCGTTATGTATTGGCGAATGTTTCAGAATGTAACATTCAAAAGAATAGGTTTACACTTTAATTTTCATGAAATAAAATTAAAGCATTATCAATATTTTACCTTTATCTGTTTTAAGCTATTTCTGTCTTTATCCGCATTTAAATTAGGTTTCTTGGATTTTTAAAATAAAAACTTGAATGTAATATTTTCTGAAATCAAATGTGAAGTTAAGAAAAAAAAAAAAAGTGAATAGGCAAAGCCAGTCATGCACAAATATTATTTGAAATAAGTTAGTATATCTACGAGTTTACTCCTAGTTGGCAAACTCATGACGCTGGCTTACTACGAGTATTTTCGTAGTTGGCAAATATCTAAGTCCCGTTAACCACGAGTATACTCGTAGTTGGCAAATAAATGACGCCAACTTACTTAGCAGCGAACGTGTTAATAAAATAACAATTCTGGCGGCAAAAATATTTTGTAGCAGTGTTTAATTGCATTTATTTTTACTTCAATAGTTAGCTACTTTCATCAATAGCAAAATAGTTCATGCAGTTAAAAACAAAAACTTTACCTTGAAACAATGATGCTTTATTACACAGTAATAAAGTCCAAGTATACAGACGCACAAATTTTCATAAAGAAAATTTTCACTTTATTCATAGTTGTTTTAAATTTTCAAGATAATATATTTATTTTTATTTTAGTTTTTTTTTAACTGATTATAATAACATTAGCGGAAAAATGTATTGAAATTATTTAATTTAGTCGTACACGTAATTTTTTAAATTTATTCATATATTAATAAGTATAATATTTATGACTTATTAGCAAACATTTTTTTAAAATTACATTTGTTGTCGGTGATATTAAAATGTTTAGTTTAAAGTTTCAAAATTTTTTTGTTGTGGTTCAATTGTAATCAAATAATTTACTTTTCTCAATCTACATAGCTGATTTGACAGTTTATTTAAGTTTGAATCAAATACAAGCTTGTGGTACTGCTGTATTTTAAATTGGTAATATTGCTTGTTGATAAATTAAAAATATCACATTATTTGATTGACTATCTATTTTTTAGATAATGTAAGCACATCTCACATGTTCCAGTCAATGTTAGCAATTCCAAAGTGCAACAAAAAACATTTGATTTTTGATAAAAAACGTAATTTTCATGAACTTTACTCTCATATCTTTTTTTTATAAAAAAGCTATAACCTTGAGGTTTTTTGTATTAATTTGTTTGACTCAACTTCTGTCCATCCATTTATAGAAAGTCCGATATTTATTATGGCTTCTTTTCTATATTATTCATGTCTTAAGACCACTCTTGATAAAAAAAAACTTGCTGCAGGACACATTTTTTCAAAAGTAGTTATTGAAGGTAAGATTTCCTAAGTACCAAAACACATCAAATTTAAATAATAATTAAAAAAGGATAAGGAATCTAATTGAATGGGGAACCTTTTTATCATTTAAACATGATTTGTAAGTTCTCAGCATTTACAAACTTTAAAGTCAGTTAATTAAAAAAAAACTTTTTCTAAACAGTTTCCCTGTAAAAAAAATCAAGAGTTCTTCTATTTAAATCAAGTATTTATTTGTGTTTTCTTGAAGAAATGGTGCTCAGGAATTTTGTTTAGATATTACTTATATAATGTAATATATTGACAAAAAAAAAATACTTTAGAATGGCTATCAATGTAGCAACTCTTTGTAGTTGTTAAAGCTTTGTTAGTTAATAAAGCAGCATTCCTTGAATGTTCTATCTATTTGTCAGTTGATGTTGTAAACATTAAAAAAATAAAAATTCCAAATTTTTATTAAAAAGATATATGAAAAATAAAAAGTTATTTAAAAGTGTATCATATTGGGTCTCAAATTAAGTAAAATTCTATGAAAATTTCAAAAATGATAATTGTATTATAAAAACTCATTAAATAAAAATTGTCTGAAAAAAAATTGATAAAAATACTCTTTATTCATTTTTAGTTAATAAACTTTATTTTTTATGCTGTTAAACCTAACAAATTTATTTTTATATAATATGAATATATATATATATATATATATATATATATATATATATATATATATATATATATATATATATATATATATATATACACAACCCTTAGAATTAAGAAAAATGGGGTCGGCAATAATTTGCCTATCTCAATCTTTTAGGAGTCGGCAAAAAAATTTTAATACTAAGGTCTTATCATAAAACATAGAAACTTAAAAAGTGCGGAACAGGTCAACAGTAGATGACGCCCTGTGGCAGTTTTGCTGATTAATTGTCCATATTGTCAAGCAATATCTTGAAGGTTTTGTAATTTGCTATCTATTTTAATTGATTTGATTTATGCAGCATTTGCAGATGAGCCAGGTTTAATTAAAAGACTGGCAATTTTACTATAACTTAGTTGTAATGTTTAGTGTATTGATAACTTTGTTGTAATGTTTAATGTAAAGTATTGATGCAGATGGCTTTAAGCTTTTTATTCTCTTCAAGTGATTTTACTTTTTCAATAAGGTTGCTGATAACATTGCAAACTTCACCGACCCTGGTATGGGTGCATTTTGTAGTATCTGATGATTGTCCTTTACAATGGCCAATTCTCTTTTTAGTGCTTCATTTTGGTAGAAGTCCATATTATCGATAATAGAGGGCTACCACTTTAAATCAGTGTATTACCTCCTGTTGTGAACTTTTTTTATATTACAAACCTCATTAACACAAATAGAACTGTTAGTTTTTTGTGTTTTTTTCCGATTGTAAAATAAATTTAAAATTATTTGTATATATATATGTGTGTGTGTGTGTGTGTGTGTGTGTGTGTGTGTGTGTGTGTGTGTGTGTGTGTGTTTATATATATATATATATATATATATATATATATATATATATATATATATTATAGCATATTTATGTGAGCACTTGCTCACTTTTTTTGCTTATCTAAATCGATACAGCTTTTTTAGAAAATGAGGGAAACATAGAATAATGAATGAAAAGATTGCTGCCCCATGCCAAACCCTCAGTCAATATAGCAGCACTCTATTGCGAGTTACGCTATTTGTCAGATGATGTATGTACTGAAGCCCCCAGCAGCAAGCTTCAGTATGACATCACACAAATTTGCAGTATAAGATATATATATATATATATATATATATAAAAATTTATATATATATATATATATATATATATATATATATATATATATATATATATATATATATACATATATAAATTAAATTTTATCATTCATTGAGTTCGTTTTTTTTTTCAGTTTATGGTTTGTTTATTTTTAATTTTCTCTTTAAATTATTTAGATTTTTTCAGCACATTTTTTAATACACGCAAATGTTTAATATATGCAAAAAATGGTGTTAAGTTATCAATATATATATATATATATATATATATATATATATATATATATATATATATATATATATATATATATCCGTGGTTATATAAAGCTTGTGAAAGCACATGTCTCCTGAGAAAGCTTTATATGTATGTATGTATGTTTGCACGCACACACGCATGCATGCATGCATGCATGCATGTATGTATGTATGTCAGGGATGCTGAGACTTAAAAAGTATTTGAAAGTTACAAAAAGATTCAAACAATCAATTTTTGAACCTGGAGTCCTTAGGTATAATGGCGGCAAGGACTCCGGCTTTAAAACAATAAGTTCTAAGTCATTAAATATCATAAGTTTTTTTCTTATAGCAGATTATTAATCAACCAACATGCTTAGAGTTTCTGGACACCAGAGACCATAAAAAAGTTAAGTTATAAAGCTGGAGTCTTTTAGGGACTCCGCATCCCTGATGTATATATTAGGGCTTTATTTTGTATAATTATTTATAGTTAGCAATTATTTTTTAGAAAATTTCTAATAATAAAAATAAGAATGTCAACACCGAACACATTTTCAACACCTCCAAATCGTACTCGTAAACGCACTCATCTTGTGAACTCACCATCACTGTCGACATCTATAGATTTGATAGAAAATGATGATTTGGAAGAAAAAATGCTTAGGCGAAAGTCAAAACTACTTTCAAATAAAATTCTGAGTCCTGGTGGTCTTCAATCATCACCTAAACGTTCATTAGATCAAGAAAGGTAGTTAGTTAAATATGAATTAAATTAACCTTTTAGACAAATGTCTCAAATATCATCAGGTTTAAAAATAAATGTTATATTGTTTAAATTAAATATGTTCATGGGAACATCTAATTACTGTTTCAGTTAACATAAGTTTTTTAGTTTAATGGGTTTTATGTTTTGATTACTTTTTTCATTCATTGCTCTAATTTTTTATACAATTTAAAAGACGGAAGACATTAAATCTGTGTCAGGTGGGAATGACTAAAGATCAGCTTCAAGATCATTATTCAACTTGTTTAAAGCTATCTGCTGAAAATGTAGGATTTTATTCCTTTTTTTTTTCAAACAAAGTTCAGCCATTGCTAAATTTGTTTACCTGTTACTATAATTGATTTCCTGTTATGGAGATTGTTTAACTGTTAATGTATTTTGTTAAAAAACTGTTTAAAAAATGTTAAGAAATGTTTTTGGAAGTTTATTTCAAAATAAGCATCAATTATAATTGCATTTTATTAGATGTGTGTCATTCTAATTCCTTAAAATTTGATCTTTTTTTAATCTTTTCTTAATTTTTTAATGTTGTATTTATTAAGTATTTCAGTCTTATTCTTTAAATAATGTTCTTTTTTATCTAGACTATGTGCTAAAGTGCGAATTCATAAAAAATATTTTTATCATTACTGTTGCCAGTGCGTGCTAGCTTCCATGCAGAGTATTTCTAAAAAGGTTTATTTATGCATGATTTACCAAATATGTCATATAGTTTAGAGGCCCATAAGTATATAAACGCTGTATTTTTAAATGGCATGTAACTAAGTGTTACATTGCATTTTAAAAAGAGTTGGTTTTTATAACTATTTGTCATCGTTGCTCAAAAATACTTTAATGATAGATTTAAAACAAAGGTTGAATTGTTAGGAGAATGTAGAAAATTGCTTTATAATGCAAGAAATATCATTAAAAGCGCGATTTAGATTCTTTTTTTCATTTTTTTTTTTCATTGTTTAAAATAATTTTCATGCTTTAAAATCGCCTTGCAGGCCTTGTTTTATAGCATTAAGCAATTTGCGTACACGTTTAGCTATTTTATGTATGCCTAAAGCAATTTTGTTATAATGGCTTTTGATCAATTTTTAACTGTTTAATTAGTCTATAAGTGGTAAGATAAAAAAACTAATTATTTCTTTAAAAACTACTTTAACTTTTAAATGACGATAATGAAGTTTTAGAGTTGAGCCCATCTACATCTGGAGTGTCAAATAAGTCTAACCAGTCAGAATGATCAAAAGCAAGATAGCTTAAGCTTTATTTATTTTTCTTATTTGTCAATTGTTCAGTCAACTACAATGGCGGTGCAACAACAAACATCCATTACTAAGTTTGTTACTACTACAACAAGTAATCAGAAGGGTGAACTGAATTAGCAAGTTGTAAGGATTTGCAAATTGCAAAAAATTGTATGTGATCAAGTTTAAATACAGATGTAAAATTTTTGTTTAAGTTTACTACTCTTATAACAATACTTATTTACTTAAGAAGAACATTGCATAGAACTCAAGTAAAAGCAACTCTAGATTGGTTAAATAATGTCTATCCCAAATTTATGTCTGTCTACTATGGATTTAAACTAAAAGATGCTAGTCGTTTCCCAAAATATTTATTTTTACAATTTATTGCTGATTATGTGCTTTTTAGACTATCATTGATAATGTAATAAGCACATAAATTATCGGAGAGTTACAAAAATTAAGGAATCCAAGTCTTTCGAATTGCCTGCGAATTTTGCAAGTTTTTATGGCACTTGTCAAGCTAGTACTGGATCCATTAAAAGATTTTTCTCATCCTTTTGTATTATTTGAAGCAAAATTAGTAATCTTTTATGAAAAGAAAAAGTAGAAAAGCTTGTACAAATTTACAGACATTTAAGATAATGATGCAGAATTGCTGATGACTAAATCATTAGATGACTTTGTTTTAAATTTTAAATTTTGAATTTTAATACTTCAAATAAAATAAAATTCTCATTTATAGCTCACTAATTTCCTTATTTTATTATCATTTGAACAATTGTTTAGCAGCATCAAATCTTAAGTGTTAATTGAAATTAATTTATGAATGAAAAAGTTGTTAGTAAGAAAAATTTGAGACCAAAGACTCATTAAGTTTGGTTTTTGGTGGGTTTTTGCTCTTAGATTTTTGGGTACCATCCCTGCAAAATAATGTATAGGGCTGTTTTTAAAAAACATGATGGAAAAACTGGAAAATGTATTTTTTGCGCATCGTTAAATCAATGATGCACAAAAAATACATTTTCCGAATTCTTTAGCATGTTTTGCAAAAACAGTCCTATCTAGTTCTTTCAGTTTTTCCAGCAGCGTTGACACCCTGTTACATGATAACTTGAAATTTCGATCTATTTTTTTAAACTTTTCTTTTAAATGCCCCAAGTAGACCTAATTAAGTAGGAAGTTCACATCTCCTTCCTTATTGATGGCACAAGATATGCCCAGAGCTTGCCCTGGATCTTTTGCTTCAAAGCAAGTGCTCTAACCACTGCGCTGCCACTGCTCTGATTGAAAAAGCTGCTCATATTCTAAATCTTTTAGCAAATGATCTTAACATTGAAAATGTAAGCATATTGCACAGATAATAAAATATATATGAAATAATCATCAAGATAGAGCAAATTATAAATGAAACACACTGGAACTCTGTATGTGATTCACTTGAAAAATATGTCAATAACTTGAGCATCATTTTTACAATGTTTGTAAAAAATAGAGACTTTGATCCCACAATCAATAAAAAAGTACATGACATACAGATAAAGCGAAATGCAGAATATATGTTGAAAATATTAAAACCAATTGGATTTGCCTAGATTAAATTGCAAAGAGATCAAACAAAAAGAAGTGACACTGTTGAAATTTTCAAAAAACTGATAAATATGTTTTGGGCTAGTTCATTCCAAGTTAAGAAACAAGATGGCAATAAAAAAAGCGGCAAAGCTAGTTTTTATATACAGAACATTAAATAATGATATAATGGTTGAACATTGCATAATGATGTTATTAGAAAATATTATTTGCTCAAGTAAAATGACTAATGCTTTTTTTTAATTAAAAAAGTTGGCTTAACATGGATTTTTTTTAAAAAAAGGAGTTAAAAGCCAAAAACCCATGGTTTTTTTTTTTTTTTTACAAAAAAAAGTTTTTTTTGCTACCCTGATAAAAATAATAGTAATAATATGGTTTTACAATAAGATTTCATATTATAATTCAAGATCAATATAAATATTTTTTATTGAACAAATATTAAGTTTAGTGATCAAAACAGAGTTTTTAAAAAGCTGAAAATTTGAAGACCTAAAGCATTTCCAGATATCGCAATTTTCGATTACTTAATTCAAGACCTAATATATATATATATATATATATATATATATATATATATATATATATATATATATATATATATATATATATATATATATATATATATATATATATATGATATATATATATATATATATATATATATATATTATACATATATATATATATATATATATATATATATATATATATATATATATATATATATACATATATATATACATATATATACACATAATAATAATTTAGAGTGTAATAGCTTTATTTTTACCAGTTAAATAGTTTTATATTTTATCACTTTAATTTAGAGTTTAGTAATTTTATATTTATCAGTTAGTCCAATCCAACTGTCCTTTTTTTTTTTTTGAATCAACCTTGTCTTTTAAAAAAAATTGTAGCTTAATATGCAATTATTTTATTTTTATTTTTAAAAAAACTTTGTTTTTTATTTTATTTACAACAATAATTCTTTTCTTTTATAAGCAACTTTATAAATTTGACCACATCGTCATGAATGTTATAGTTATATAGCATGGTACTTTACACCAAAGATTTTAGGAAAAGAAATCTTGCTGCACTACAAATCTGTTTTAAAAAAAAGATCTTTTTTAATAATTTTATTATAACTTTGTAATATAATTACATTATACTTATATTCACATTTATAGTACTAAAATTTGGGTTTCCAATTATCTGACAGTAATCAAATACTCAAAATTCAAATTTTTCAGATATATCCAGATACCAATAAATAAAAAATAAAGATGGTGGATTGAACTTAATACTCATGATGTTTTTAATGCAATAATTAAATTTAACATATGTATTTTAGTTATATACATTAAAAATCTGAATCTAAAAAATTATAAAGTAATTATACTATTTAAATTTTTATTTTAAAAATGCATTTTTTAAAAAATTATTGGAAAGATTATTTGAAAAATTAAAGTTTAGGGTGAGTTCTAATTTTTGTCCTAGTCAGATCTGAAATTAAAAAAAAACTTTCTTGCAGTAAATGTTGATTTTATTGTTAGAAGTGCATTAAACAATATATTCAAATTATTAATTGTTTTAGTGTTTTCTAAAAGCATAAAATCTTTGTTCAACAATGTAGTAATTATTCTGTTTATACCTTCAACATGGAGTTAGTCACTGCTTTTAGTTATTGCTGCAGGAAAATTATTAGCATTTCGACTTTCAAACACACTTTCTCTTGCAATTTCATTTACAACTTCCTCGATCTCATTGTGTTCAGTACTGTTACTGTTACCGCTAGATGTATAAACCCATTTAAAATATTTCTACTGCTAAGGCAAGGCGGCAAATTTTAAAGTATAATCAAATATATATTAATTATATTTAGAATGTGGAGTTTTTAAGAAGATTATCAATGTCATAAAGGTTTTATTTCAACGTTTATCTATGATAATAAGTTTTTACTTTAACTCATTTGTAACATTTTCTAATATAGATTTATAAACACCTTCAGCGGTTGAAATCGTTGCCAAACTTTTACTTAACATCTTTATTGCAGTTTTTAGCGTTATTTAGAATCTAATAGTTCTTTTAAAGTTGATATTTTCTCCTCTGAAATCTTTTGTTGTCCTATTTGATTCAAAGTTTTATTTTTAGGATTCTTTTTTAAAGGAATTGTTTGAGCATGGTTTTCAATGAATTCAACCAAGTTTTGACATCTAACATCCACTGCAATGTCTTGCTTGCTTCTTCATTAATATATCCTTGTAAAATGTTGCTTTTGACTAAAGAGAATGATATTATTCTTATAATTCTTTTTAGGTTTTATATAACATCTCAATAAGATCTATGACTTAAATATTTTTTCCTAGTTTGCAAAAAATGTAACTTCAAAGCTATATGTATTCAATTCATTGTTAATGTTTTGACAGATTATGGTTATACTTTGTAACCTAAAACTTGCAAAGTGTAACAACAAAAGATTGTTTCAAAGAGTAGAAAATAATAAACTAACATTTAACAAAATAAAAATAAATTTTTACTTCTGGTAAATATAATGAAATTATTTGAAAGTTAATTATTTTAAATAACTGTAATACTGAACTTTAATTCTTATGATAATCATTTAATGACTTGTTTATTGTTTATGTTTATACCTAGCTAACATTATTCAGGCCTTCCCAGGAGAGGCGTGCGGTCGGTCGCTTTGAGTGACCACGCATATATATATTTTTTTTGAGAGTTTGGTCACGGTTTTTTAGCATATATTAATGACGCATTTTTAAAAAGGCGCTGAAAAAACCTAACTAAATTGTCGTATTATTTTATTATTTTTATTCATAATTTATTCCTATCATTAATATAAAAATATGAACATAAAAATGAAATATATATATATATATATATATATATATTTATACTTATTTAAAAAATTTTTTTTTTTCTTATTACAATTTTTTTTTTTTATGTCTAGTAAACATAAAAAAAAAATTTATCTATTTATATTTATTTTTTATTTATTTATATTATAATTATTTATAATATATTTTTAGGTGTTGATTTTTTCAGCAACGATATTTGAGACAAGTCGAAAAAATAAACAGAAAATGTGACCGAAAACTTTTTTAATCTATTTTGAAAAATATGCTCTGCCGACGCGGGATGCGATCCCGGGTCTCCGCGGCGATGTGTAATGTCTTAACCGAATGAGCTATATGTTCATGACCTAAATATCAACCTTGTATATAATCATTCTTCTAGAACTTAGAAATTATTTTTTGTAGAAAGACATACTTATGCGAAAAAATTTAAAATTAGAAAAAAAATTTGTAAAACAAAAAAAAAAAAATTTTGTTATAAGAAAAAAAAATTCAAAAAAAATATATATATATATTATTTTTATGTTATTATTTCCATATTAATGAAAAGAATAAATTATTAAAAAAATTACAATATAATACAACAAATTTAATTTGATTTTTTACCGCCTTTTTAAAAATGCGTTATTTTTAATACATGCTAAAAAAGCGTGGCCGAGTTATCTAAAAAAAAAAAATATCTGTGTTCACTCAAGGCGTGCGACCGCACGCCTCTCCTGGGAAGGTCTGTTATTGTAGTGGATTTGCAGTTGTCCTATAGGCATTTTGAGCAGTTCATTTAAGTTTTGATAATTGATTACTTAATAGATCATTAGTGGCATCCGCTATAAGTGGCCAGCCGATAACTTTCCAACAATGATATAGTGGCTAGCCACCTTTGGCAACTGCTACTAATGGTCCAACACATAATGGATGAGCAAAACTACTGTGAACTGCCTAAAATATCTAAATAGGTTCACTGAAAATTCGCTATAGAATGTTTTCTGGGTAGTTTTCCCCCTTTTGAGAGAAAAAACAATATTTTAATTCATTGGATTTCATCTGGATTGTCGAATATTCTATAGAAATTATCTGGGTTTTCAAATAGTCAAAAGTAGGCAAATTACCCAGATAATCAGGTATTTAGGTATCCAGATTGGAAACCCTAACTAAAATTATGCTCTACTAAAAACACAACAATTGTTGCAGTATAAAATAACTTATATTAAAAAGTGGACAAGCTGTTAGTAAGTTTTGTTCACATATAATCTCAAGTACAATAAAAAAATCACGTGTTGTGAAAAAAAAATTGCATTTTGTAAGGAAAAAAATGTCTATCTAAAACTCGGACTTTGTCTTTTTTATTTGAATTATTTTTTTTTTTATATGAAAATATTTTACTTTTGCGAGAGCCAAAAATTGCTCCCGTAAACCTATTTAGGGGAGTGTGGGTGAGAGTGAGAGCTAAAGCTCTTTCTTCCTGCCGAGGCTTGAGTATACATCAGTTTATTCATACCAAGACTAAACTTAAAAGACTTTCTTATCTTAAATAATAATTATAAAGCCATAACTTTTATAAAAGGCACAGTTGCAAAAAAAAAAAAAAAAAAATGGAAATTAAAAAGAGCCTCAGTTTAAATGGAAATGTTTTTTATTATATTAGATTAAATGATAAATATAAAATTATTACACTCTAAATTTTTTCATAAAAATTTTTGTTTTATGTTATGAGTTATATATTTTATATATTAATTACTTTAATATATTATTCACTTTTATTTTAGAATTTTTAATTGTTGTAATAATTCTTAAAATGCATTACAATAAGAAGATATATAAAATTTTTTATCAAACAAGCAATGTTGTTAATTAACAAATAGATAGCTAATGTGAAAACCAAAAGACAACGCTTGTCTAAAGAATTGTTTCACGGCGCAATAAATGATGCTGGTTATGTATATATTCTTGTAACATTTATGTTACAAACATATACTTATAACAAGTGTAAAACCAAATTTTGTATTTAATAAGCATTTTTTTAAATGAATAAACAAATAGCTAGTGCAGAAACCAAAAGCTCTTGTAAGAAGTTGTTTAGAGGAGCAGCTTTCATGGCCTGCCATGTTCGTTTTAAAAGAACTTTTCTCTGCTCTCGCACTTGTTTACTCCCACCAAGGCTTGTAAATATTTATATTGAGTAAATTTACATTTACTTGCATTACACTTTTCCATTAAACAACAAATCGGGAGGCTGAATAAGCACAAATTTTATAAGTGTGAACTGCAAAAGTGCGAAGCATTTACAAAAACTCACATAAGTGCAAATTGGTATAAGTGCACCAAACAAATTTGTAAACATTGGCATAAGTGCGAATTGGCATAAGTGTGAAGCAGTTACAAAAACTGGCATAAGTGCACCAAACAAATTTGTAAATATTGGCATAAGTGCGAATTGGCATAAGTGCGAAGCAGTTACAAAAACTGGGATAAGTGCACCAAATCAAATTGAAAATATTAACATAAGTGCAAATTGGCATTTTGCGCTTATGCCAGTTAGCACTCGTTTTTTTATCCCAGTTAGCACTTGTTTAGCACTTGCCAATGTTTGCAAATTTGTTTGATGCACTTATGTCAATTCGCAAATATGTCAGTTTGCACTTATGCTAGTTTTTGCAATGCTTCGACATTATACCAGTTCGCAGTTATGCAAGTTAGCACTTATGCCATGGGTGTGTGTATGTATATATGCAGCCCTTTAAATTAGGGTCCGCTTTTGGCAGTGCCATCCTATTTGCTGACCTCGAAATTTTGAAACTTTATTTTATTTGCTTTATTTAAATTTTAAATAAAATAGCTTAAAAAAACAGTAAAATTAATGTTGTATTTAAATTCTAAATAAAGTTGTTTTAATAAACATTTTGTTTAAATTTTGGATAAAACATAAAATAGCAATTGTAAAACAAACGTTAAAATTGAATTCTAAATAAAATAGACAAAATTATAATGAAAAAAATGTTTTATTTAAATTCTAAACAGAATAATATGATCAAAAACAGCAAATCAAACTTTTTGTTATAAATTCTAAACTAGTTAATTTAAAAAACACAACATTAAAACAAAGGTTATATTTATTTAAAGAAAACATTGGTTTTAATGTGTTTTTTAAATGATTTTGTCTTTGTTTTAATTATTTTATTTAGAATTCAATTAAATTCTGAACAAAATAATAAAATTTATTTAAATTTTTAAATGAATAATTAAGATAAAACACTTTTATTAAATTCTAAATAAGTTAAAAAAAGATAAACAACAGCAACAACAAAAACAAAAAAAGCTGATGTTTTTTTAACTCTAATAAAATAATTAAAATAAAAATAGAAAAATGATTGCTGTATTTGAAATAAGACAAAAAAAAAGAACGTTTTAGTAATTCTAAATAAAATAATTAAAATCAAACCTGCAAAACTAATGTTTCATTTAAAATCATGGTAAAATGCTGCACTCCTTTTTCAAATTTCAAGCAAATGCTGACATTTAAAATGAATGTCGGCAAACTCAATGTGTTAATTTTATGCTAAATGTTTGCAGTTTGTTGATTTTTCAAACCCTGTTTTTAAATTTGAAGACCATTTAAATGTTATTATCAAATATTTAAGTTTTCATTTTTTTTTTAATGAAACTATTTTTTTTTTAAATAAATCTTTATATTAAAAAATAGTTTATAATTTTTTTATTGTATATCTTTATATCTGTAATTTTCATAATACTTTTCTTTAAAACTTTATCAGAAAATTAATGCTAAAAATGCATTTGGGTTGCATCTCATTGATTACATGAAAGATCTTTTAAAACAATCCCAGAATGAAAATGCGGGTACAAACTTTTTGTTGGCAAGTTGTACATTAGATGCAGGTGTTAAAATTTATGCTTATCGTGTTGATTGTATACATAGTGAAGCTTACAAGATTTTGAGTTCATTGGGGCGAGCAACAGTTGATAATGAAGAAGATAATGGTAAGAGTAGAGATGTTAGTCTATATCTTTCTTTATCACATTTTACATACATTTCATTTTTTATATCTTGTAGCAATAATTTCAATTTAAAAGTATTAATTTTTAAACTAAAATACTGAAAAGTGTCTTTTGGTAATTTTTAATGTTGTAATTTTTTACTGTTTTGGTTTGTGATAAAGTTTTTTAAACAAAGTAAATTTATATTCAAAAATTTTAACTCAATATCTTATAGCATTCTTAAATTACAGATATTTTGTTAAACATGTTTATTTATACAGCTGTGATCTCCATAAATCTAATTAACATTGAGTTAATATTAGATTTTTGGGATGATGTCAGACACACAATCATTAAAATTTTTTTTGATATAAAACTAAAAAACTATTAAAACTTGTCTGGAATAGACATTTTTATATATGGAATAAACAAAACCATAAAGTTTTTATTAAAATAAAAGTAATTTAAAAACTTTAAAAATAATAATCTTATTTATTATTGTATAATAAATCTTTAATAAATATATAACTAATAAATCTAATTTCTTATTGTAATTTGTTTATTGTTAATTATTGTAATGTAGTTAAAATAAATTTTTTCAAAAATTTATTTTAACTACAATAATAGTTTTTAATACAAAAAAATTTGTTCTAGAATTATATCTGATCTTTATTATTTCTACTTTTTTCCCTGAGAGCAAAATAATGATGTTGCAGAAGAAGCCACTCAGCAAACAGAGAAAAAGAAAATACGTAAAGTAAGCTTTCATTTAAATATACCTTAAGCTTTTTTCAAAATGGTATAAAAAACACAATGCTTTTTCTAATTTAGAAAGGTTCTGGTAAAACAATAGAGAAAAATATTAAAAGTATAAACTGTGATAGATTTGAATTAGAGTTCGAGGTAAAATAATTTCTTTAGTTATGCTGCTTTTTTAGTTTCATGAAATCAATATAATGGTGTGGGTTATTTTTAGAAAGATCCATTCTTTCAGAAGACTGTAGCAGCATTTGATGAAGGGGGAACTGGGGGTCTTTTATGTCTTCAACTTAGTTCAAAGTCAGATAACTGTGATTTGATGATGGATTCTTCTATTCGAGTTAATGATATTCCATTAGTTACTCAAGCAGAGACTACTGCTGATGATCAGATGATCGATTTGACTTTTTTAAGAGGTACAAACTTTTGATTATTTTTCTTAAGAGATAAATTATAAATTATGTTGTGTAAATTATATATTTATAGTATATATTTTATTTTTTGTACTATAAAATATGTTTTGTTGTTTCAATAAATTTATTCCTTAAATATTGTTATAGAATAAAAGTAGATAAGTCAATTTTGAGACAAAATTAATAACTATGTTGCATATACCTAATTTTGATGATGATGATGATGATGATGATGATGATGATAGTAGTTTTCTTGATGTTGTTCTACATCATAATGTTTAATCAATTAACTTGGGTCTTTTAAAATATAATTTAGATTTCTTTTTACTTTGTGTCGAGAACTCACTTCCTTTACTCAAGGTTCTTTTTTTAGCTTCTTTAACTTTTTAAAAAAGATTAGTTTTGAGGATGAGCATGATAATGACTCTGAAACTGTTTTGGAGTCAAGAGTTAAGGATAGGAATGCAGAGTTCAAAAAGGAGTTCAATTTTGAAGCTATGTTGTTTTGTGGACTCTAAAAATGTTGGGTGACTTACAATTTGCAATAAGAAAAGAATTCATGAGATTTAATGACTTGAAACTTATTGCTTTTAAGTCTAGAATCCTCAAGTCCCTGCTGCGATTATAAATAAGGACTCCGGGTTCAAAAAACGATTGTTCCTCTAACCTAAAAATCTTAGTTTTTTTCTAGAAAGTATTCCATAAACCTCTTTACATTTTTGGAGCTCCTGGACACTAAAAACCTGGAAGAAATAATCTTTTTGTGATTTTCAAATTCAAGGACTTTTTGGGACTCCGCATTTCTGGTTGAGGGTGATAAGTTTGTGAGGTTAAGGTTTGACTTAAGTTAAGGCCTAAAATTATGATATGAGACTTGGATTAGGTTTTAATTATATTATTCTATGGGTTAACTGGATTCTATCATGACAAGACATCCAGATTTTTGTTCACCTTTAACATTATTTTAAAGGGATCCTAAACCTCTGAGACATATTGTGTTCAAATTAAAGAGAATGTTAAAAAAAAATGTTTAAGCTAAAAAATTTTGTTCAAAACTTTTTTTTAGTTAAAGCTTGCCTTCTCTGTTTTGTTGTAGGCCAAATTGTTGCAGGCAAAAAAAAGTTTGTTTTTCTCAGCAGAATTTATTTTTTTGTTTTAATTAAAAAAATTTAGCCCAAACTTTTTTTTAATCATTTTCTTAATTATAAACATCACATGTCTCAGAGATTTGGGATCCATTTAAAGTTACTGTACTTTTCTAATTCTGGTTAAAGTTATGAGTATTGAATGTTTTAGCTTCTTGAGATTCTGCAGATCTTTTAGAATTTGATCTTAAGACTTTTGGTTCATGATTGGTATATTCTGAGTAAGTTAATATTATGGCTTTATGTGTTTTAGATCATTATAGAATTAGACAATGGATGTGTAATCATCGATATACATATATATATGTGTGTGCGTGTTTGTGTTTATATATATATATATATATATATATATATATATATATATATATATATATATATATATATATATATATATATATATATATATATATATATATATATATACACACACACACACACACAATTTTTTACTTTAAGTAAAAGTCAATTTATTTTTAATAACTTATTTATTGGTTTTTTAAAATTAGAGATGTACACTAACATTCCAATTGACAAGTTAGAGATTTGTCCACAGTTTAGTTCATTTAGATTCAATGGCTGGAATCGAAATTCATTGGTGCGTTTTATATGTTTATTTTTCCATAAAAGGACATTACTCCTAATATTTTATCGTTGGATATATCCCATTTAAATTAACACTTTTATAAATTTAGGAAACTTTTTTATATAAATGTTTTTAAATTGATTATACCTAAAAAATCAAATTATTTAAATACTTAGTTAAGTGTTAGACTCAAGATAAAGTTTGTTTAATAAAGATTTGTTAATTTTGATACTTGATTTTATATAAACTATGAACGCAGAATTCAAATTTGTGGCCCAAGTGGCTGGATAGCTCAGTTAGAGCGTCAAACAAACTGTTAAAACCTGGGCTGTAGTACGATACTAGTTCAAGTACAGTCAACCCCAACTCAGCCCTAAAGTAGTAATTTGTTACACAAAAATGTTGTTCAAAAGCAAACACTCTTTTGAATTAGTCTTTTTGACTCTTTGTGGCTGTTCCTATACTAAGCCAACAATATTTTTGGATATAAGAGCATTGTTATAACAAAGTATAATATGGAATTCTCTCTTTACAAATATGACACTTAGTATGTGTAGCTCATTATTTGTTTTGGTCACCAAGTTTAATATTGAAATACAAATTGTATGTATATATATTCAAAATTAGTAATGTTTCATTGTTGTTGGAATAAGTGTAAAACAACCACAGGTATAACAAAATAAGTTAGGATTATGTTTACACTGATGTCGATTTGAAGAAGTTATCATTTATATATTTGATATTAAAAAAAACAATATTGTTATCTTTTTTTTATAATTATTGAATAAAAATACCTAATAAAAACCTTATTCGTAATAAGTTGATTATTGCAAACATACCCACAAAAACTGAGTTTAGATTTAAAATCAGTGTTAAAAAAAAACATTTATTTAATGTTTTAAATATCTCATGGAATAAAATTTTTTTTTTTTTTACATTAATCCATGTAGTTGTAAGAAGCATTAGTATAGAGTTTTTGAAAATTTGAGCATTGAAACCACAGATGCTGTGGAATAGAGTGTTGCTTGACTCAAAACTGAAGAGAAGCAGTAAAAGTTTTTATGTCAGCCTAAATTAAGCAGATAATAAAGAAGGCACAATTTTCTTAAAGTTAACTCTTAACTATGAGATTTTGAGTAAGAGTTGAGAATCACTAAAAAGCCAGAAAATCAGTAGTACTAGGTAGGACCAATAATGATAACATTGGCAAAGGGATAATTATATAAAGCTTGGTTAATTTGATCAGAAGCAAAATCAAAGAGTGACAATCAACAAAAACAAAAAGAAAAAGACAAAAAACAAAAAGAATCAAAAATAAGCTTTGAGAAAAGACAATTCAAGTTCTTTAAAATTTGCCTAGGAATTTGCAAGAAAGTCTAGGAATTTTTAGAAATTACTTTGTTACTCTATTCATACTGAAGGTAATCACTTGATTTGATGGGTTTAAAGCAATTATCAGCAGGGGGAATTTCTAATGTAGTTTAAAGGTTGGTGTAATGTCCTTTCATTTTTTATGTTGTTTATTTATTTCACGCACATTGTCTTTATCTTATTTAATATAGATAAATTAAACATAATATATTTATACGCATTACTTGTAAAGCAATTTGCTTTTTAATTACTAGTTTTAATCTGTTTAATGTTCTAGTTTTAATCTGTTTAAAGTAATAATAAATATATAAGAGAGATAAATAAGATAAATAAGAGAGGTAACTATAAATTAGTATAAGTAGAATTTTATCTTTTTGAATGATTTATTTATGAAATTGTTTGTTGTTTCTGTTTTTGCATAGATATAAATGTTTTTAAATTAGAATTGTTCAGCTGTTGATGACAGTTTTGATGATAATGTACACAAGTTCGATGTTAATGCACCAGGTGGAAATTATTTTATTGTGTTGTGATTTTTTGGTTACTAATTTTGATATGACTTATGTTGCTTACAATCTTAATAAAATTTTAGATTTGCATTATTTTAGTAATCTCTGACCTCATGGACACCTCAGAAATTGGAGGCGATTATACAATGGATAATAATGATAATGATGATGGTGACGATTTAAATGAAATGGTATTTTAATTTTTTAGTGAAATGTAAATAGCCAGCTAAAAGTTGTTTATATTGTTGTTACACATAATTTTTTATCTCTAATTAAATAATTGACATGTAAAACAGGTTTATGCATGATTTTTTTTTTTTTTTTTGTTAACTTCTTTGCCTCGAGTAACTTCCTTTGGAAGTTACTGGACGGAAAAGATGAAGTTTGTAGAGCAAGATAATGATTGACAGACAATTTAAAAGATTGCAAATTATATATATATCAGATTTTTAGTTATTTGTAAAGCTATCTTTTTTCAACAGAATTACGTTTTAAATTGACAGCATATATATGTTTTAAAATGACGGCAATAAGCACTTACATGAATAAGTTTTTTTTTTTGGAAAAGTGGATAAAAGAGTTTATCTGTTTTTCCAAAAAAATACAGTATTTCTTAAAAAATGTCAACTAATATGCCAGAGAAAAATTTTCAATAATTTTTGACACAAATATCTTGCATCAAATAAAATTATTTGATGCAAGATATTTGTGTCAAAAATTATTGTTTTTATATTCACATATTATTTACATTTTATGTGTATATTTGTTGTTACTATAATCCTATTAATAATTTGTTATAGATAATTATTTTATGACTTTAGGGTGCACTGAGGGGTACAACAGGTGACATAGAAAGGTATAAACAATTTTCATTAATTTGATTTATTTATTTTACAAAAAAATAGTTTAGTATTTCATATTTTTTTAATTTCTGCAGGAAAAAAAATTTCTTGTATTTCTAAAATTAGAAGGATAACTTTCAGATAAAAGACATTTAGTCTTTTAAAAAAGGTTTAATTTCTTTATGTGTGTTACAATATTCTCAATAATCTTTTTATTTGTTTTTTAAAGGGCCATGTTGTTGTTGTTTTTTGGGGGAGGGGGGTAATTTGTATTAAAGAATTTTCTAGCCTATATAAAACATTTTATAGAAGAAATGTGTTTGTGTAATCATTGAACTCAATGAAATAAAATGCAAAAAAACAGTTGATCAGTTGAAATTTGTATCAAGATTTTTAAATCAATATAGATTGGGCGCTGGCATTTAGACTCTTATTAGAACAATTTTCTCTTATTGCTATTGAAAAAAAACAGGTGGATAAGTACTGTTCAAATCTATAAAATTTTTGTTCAAATTAAATTAAGTTGATTAGGATTAAATGCTAATCAATGTCGTTAGATACTTACTTGCGCGAAGAACCAAAATTTTAAAGGGGTAGAATGATTTTTTTTTTTTTTGTTAATTCACCTCCCCAAGGCCCAGAAGGCCACTACAGACGAGGAGGCTTAATTGTGGTTATAACCCTCTCTCAACTCTATAACTCCAAAACACGAACCTTGACAAACAAGATTGCTGCGCAGAGAAACAACTTGAGCATGGTACTACCAGGCACGTGGTGGGGATCGAACTCAGAACCCCTCTCGCTTATGAAGCGAGCACTCTACCACTACACTACTACCCCATTTGAAATTGAATTTCTGATTGAATGAATGATAATAAAGGAGTATTATATAAATGTTGAATATCTTTTTGATTTTGATTTTTGTTAAAAAAGCTCTGCCAGAAATAAAGCTTGAGAGTAAATGGCTTGTTGATCATGTTGAGAAATAAATTTATTCCTACAAGATAATGGTTTTTATATACACAGTATGATATTTCTTGTTTTTTATTTTTTTTAATTTTGTTTTTGATGTTTATGCTGGTGAAATATGAGAAGTCATTTCATGATGTAAATGATAAAGACCAATTATGTAAGTTAAATTTGAAAAAGTATTCTTACTCTAAGATGACAAGTGCAATAATCCTAGTATAAGATGACATAGCTGTTTTTTCTTTTTTTTTTTTTAGCAGATGTTAGCAAAATAAATGTTTTTATGTTAATAAGACTTAATTGTTTTTATGTTAATAAGTTTTAAGTTTTTCTTAAGAAAAAAACAAGAGTTTTCATGAAAGAATAATGTTTATTATTTAGTCGCGCATTTATACACAAACTGCATTCTAAATGTTATGAGAAAAACTAAATATAGTCAGTTAACTCCTAATTTATTTTTTTTAATTATAAAAATAATAATAAGAGAAATATTATCATCCTGCTTAGGATAATGAATGCTGGATCTTCTTGACTCTACTCATAGACTTTAGCTTGGGTCTCCTTGATAGTGGCTATGCAACTCATGTTATCTCCTTAAGTGGGTGCTCAAGTTTAAAAAACTCAGTTTAATGTTTCTAAAGCTGGCTGGTAGTAAGGTTTCCCGAACTCCGTGGTAGCTTTCAGAGAGGCTAATTCCATCAATAGCTGAAAATATCAGAGTATTAACAGTGCCATGATGCGCATGGATGGTGTCTCTGTTAATGCTTTTGGTGTGCATTGTCAAGGCCACATAAGGAGCCCTAAGTTGCAACTTTAGGTTAGCAGGACTGAGACAACTGAATAGCTCTTTGCTTTAGATGCTGTGCTCTTTTTATAAATGAGTCAGGTTCTCTTTAAAATTAAGTCATCCCCCAATTAACCCATTGAAAAATTCCCACCCTGTTTCAATATAACTTTCATAAATATTTGAGGCCTTTAAAGTAACCTTCCATCAGTTGAAACTTACCTCTTACAAAATTCACCAGACTTGCTTGCTCTCTGTGAGACTAATATAAGTTCAGCTGTTCTTTCTTCATATCTCAGTATTTATGGGTACTATTCTTAGATCATGTGACTATTTGAGAAGGCTCTAATAGTCACATGCAAGGCCTGGTGGTATTACTTATGTATCAGTTCACCTATTTGTCATAAAATCAGGCTTGAATCCTTTGCCCATATATTACAATTTTTTTTCTAACATCTTTCAAGCAAATATATAACTAATTTTTTGTTACAGCTAAAAAAAAACATTGCCATATGTAGGCATTTTTTTGCACAAAAACAAAAAAAAACCCTCAAATATATATATATATATATATATATATATATATATATATATATATATATATATATATATATATATATATATATATATATATATATATGTATATATATATATATATATATATATATATATATATATATATATATATATGTATGTATATATATATAGGGATAAGTGCGATAAGTACTCATTTTTGTATACGGCATATACAAGCTGGTGGTGGCTCAGTAGGCATTTAGGGATGTATACATGACGACAGTTTTCATGCAAAGGTACCCTGGAAATGTACTTGAAACTATCAATACCAAAATTCTACCAAAGATCTCACAACTTTCAATAAAAATAAGATGGTGCACCTTGCCACACTGCTAAGAGAATAAAAAATATGTACAATCCACAAAAAAACCTTTATTGTCACGGTGTGCCTGATCACCTGATTTAAGTTCCATTGAAAACAATTAGACAGACCTAATATGTGCAACAAGCACTTAAACTCAATTTTAAAATAACTGTGCATAAAATTGACAGAGTCAATGCCCTGGTATGTAAAAATGTGTTTAAAGCTAAGGTGGCTAGGTTTAAAGTACTAAAAATAACTGTCAATTTAAAATTATTGAAATCTTAACTAAAAATTATTTTTTTTCACTGTTTAACCTGGATTTGTCCAAATTTAATTGTCAAATTTTTTCTTGTTTTTTATTTAATTAATTTTTTATTGTTTTTTAATTACCTGCTGATAGATTTTTTAAACTTTAATTAATTGTCAATTTTGCTAATAAACAAAAAAAAATAATAATAATAATAAGCCTCTATTAAAGTTTTTTAATAACTTTTAAAATTTAAAAGTTACGCATTTTAAACATGACTATAAACGGCCATTCCATGTTGTATAAAAAGTTTAATAGAACTTTTAAATTCTAAAAAATAAGAAACAAAACATATCATTTAAAAGTTAAAAGTTTCTTCAAACCAATTCTACATGCTACGTCATGTAGAATTGGTTTGCAAAAAAATTTCGGAATTGATGCTCAAACTTAAACAAAATTGTTTAGACAAAATTAAAATTTTTTTAGTAAATCACTTTAAACTTTTTTTTTTTAACTTTTCAAAATTTCTATATGTATTTGTCTCACAAAATATAGGTTTAAATCTTGCTTTAAATTGCAAAAGCATTATACTAATTTAGTTATTTTTCATTGAGAAATTTCTGTTTGATCTTCTCTTTGTCAGGCTGTGACTTGTCACACTGTGACACTGATAGTAACATTTTTTATTGTAGTGCAAAAAAATTTAGTTATTTTAAACAATTATTTATAAATTACTTGTAATTAAAATAGGGCAATAAAAATGAACAATTATTTATATTTTTATAGTTTTTGTGTTATGCCTTAACTTTAGGTCACATTGTGACGACACGGGTGACATTTCTTTAAATTAGATATTTAAAGGCTAATTTTTATGAAAAATGTTATAGAAAAAATGTGTTGGTTTTTTTTTTTTAATGTATTTTTATGGTTTTTTATTTGTGAATAAATAAGTTATGAAACCTCATTTAATATAACAAATGTTGTAATTTTTTATTAAACCTCAAACTATACTGTTTAGATTTAAAAAACCATGATAAAGAAATTACCTAATACCATTGGGAGAAAGTTAGGCAACTTAATGGAACTAATTACTGTGAAAAGCAATTAAAAAAGACAAAGCTATAATTCCACTTTATGTTTGCAAAATGTTAACTAAATTTTTTTTTCATTGTTTTATTAAAGAAAAACAATCATAGAGTTATGAAAATCAAAAAAGTAATTTGAAAAGCTATTTTGATTCAGCTGACTGCATAAAACTTTTAAACTTTTTGGTGAAGTTTTCTGGAACAAAAACAAGTAAAATTGTTTGCAGCTAATTATTGATGACTCCTAGTAGCAAATTTAAAAATTGTTACATATAGTATCGTCAATTCCATGGCTTGTAACCAAACACAAAGTAAAAATTTGATAGAATTACTTAGAGAAAAGGACCATACGATGATATAGGAGCAACCATAAAAAGATTAGCAACACAAAAAATTGTTTAAAGAGAAGCTATTATTAATGACGCAACAGCATTTTATAAAGCCGTCAGAGATAAAAGTCAAGTAAACATTTTCATGATTGCTGCTGAAAAAATTAAAGATGTTTTTGATAATACAGAACTTGGAAACATAATTACTAATGCTTATAAAATGCCTAGGATATATAGAGCTCATTGCTTAAAACAGGTTAATGATAAAGTTAAAATGAAACCATATTCAAGTGCATCAGACTTGGTTAAATAAATGAAATTGAAAAAAAAAACATAATTGACTTTTACAAAACTATATGCCGCATTTTGAGTGATTAAAAATCAACTGTTTGTTAAGTATTTTACCAATCATACAAGAATCCAAATAAATTGTTGTTTTTTTTATTGTCTTTTTGATGTCCTTTTGATAAGTTGTTTTATTATTCAAAGATTTTGAACTCTTCACAACTTGATGTCACTCAAACTTTTTCAAAAACACAATATGATACAAGCTTAAGGAGAAAACCAGCATATCAAACTTTACCAAAGGTTTAGATATGTCAAGAGCAATAGCCCTAGTCTTACAGCCTCCATCTAAAGCAGGATAAAATTTATCTGTCACAGCAGTTAGCAAGTCAGCCTAAGAAGAGAGGATTAAAAACCGTATCGATTGTATGACAGTAAGTTATTTGACTCAAGATAGGATATTAAAAATTTGTTGATCAATGACTCAAAGACCTTGCTAATAACATATACAAGACTAATAGGAGTATAGTTGGAGGGGTCTAAATGTTATGCAATTTTTAAAAAAATTTAAACCACAGATGCCATTTTCCAGCAGGCAGGAAAATAAGATTAAGTCAAGCTCTTACTAATTAGTTAAGAGAGATTTGAAGATAATTTTGGAGAACAATTTTGTAAGATTACAACAGGAATGTTGTCAGTACCACAAGCCGTAGAATAGTTAAATTGAGACTTTAGCAACTAAAAGCTAGAGTGATTTGAATGTCTAATAATGGGTTAACTTGTTTAACTGGAATCGAAGGAATACCGTGGTCATAAGATTGAAGAGTCAAACTAGAAGTAAAGTTCTTTGCAAATAATTCAGCCTTGTCTTTGGGATAGGTAAAAAGATCAGTCCCAAAAAGATGGCCTTTGTTAATGGCACTGTTGAAGATTTTCTAAAAGTCTTTAGAGCCTAATTCTGAGATAAGATACGAGGTTTGGTGAACTGCGAATAATGAAGCTTAGCATCAGATATCACCTTTTACATTGATTTCTTGCAATAGTAAATAAGCGATTTATTTAAGAGAGTTGAAAAGATTAAAAATATTATTTCGATTAGATATAGCAACTGCACAGAAGGTGAAAACCTTGGAGTAGAATGAGGCTTGGCTTCTAGCAAGAAGGAATAAGTGCTTTCATTCCTACCTGGATCCAGGAGGCTACCTAGCAGGCGCATTTATCAGCAGAGAGAGAAAAAACATCAGCCCAAGGACCATCACAAAGAAAATCAAAAAAAGAATCTCATTCAGTAAGCTTTAGGGTAGTAGTAGGGTATTGCGATAATAGGCTGAGTACAAAGAAGAAGTATGAGATTTATAGAGATAACTGCATGATTTGCATTGCATGATGCAATATTGTATGCATTGCATGATGCAAAGATTTATAGAGATCATTGCATGGTCGGAACCACCTAAAGGGAAATAAAAAAAGAAACTGAACACAAGCTAAAGTCAGACACAAGACACAAATCAAGGAGTGCAGGTAAGTGATTAGGGTTATCTGAAAAATGAGTCACAAAGTTATATAAGTAAGAAATTGAGAAAAGCAGACGTTATGGGCTTTAGTGCCCATAAAATCAGTGATGTTAAACTTAATTTATGAGTTTAAGCGCTGCCCAAACTCAGAAATTGAGGCAGTTTTTTTACGGTTGGCGCTGTCGAAAACAGTCTAGAATAGCCCCCGATACATATATATATATATATATATATATATATATATATATATATATATATATATATATATATATATATATATATATATATATATATATATATATATATATCAGGGGCTATTCTAGACTGTTTTCGACAGCGCCAACCGTAAAAAACCCCCCTCAATTTCTGAGTTTGGGCAGCGCTTAAACTCATATATATATATATATATATATATATATATATATATATAAATATATATATCCCTATATATATATATCCCTATATATATATATCCCTATATATATATATATATATCCCTATATATATATATATATATACAGGGCTTGTGATGAAGCAAGCGCGATCGCGCTCCGCTCGTAAAACGCGCCGGTAAACGGTATTTTCAAATGTTCAAGGCGCAATAAACAACGCTTGTTCAGCTTACAACAAGCGTATAAAATAATGCTCGTCCAATAGTTCGGGATTATTTTTTTATTTTCATAAAATATTTAACAAAGATTTTTTATTAAAGATTTTCTATTATCAAAGCACTGATATAAAATATAAAAAGCACTACGTTGTTCTCTTTTGCACTAACGTAATGAATGAGCAGTTTGAAGTCGTTAATTGTCACTAATTTCAATAATGGAATGTGCACGTGGAAACAATGTGAATACAAAAATGCGCAAATAAAATAAGAATAGAAAATTAGAAAACCGTAGTAAGTAAATTAAAACTGCTGAGTATTTTTAATCTTATGAAAATATCAAGTAAGATTTATTTGATTTATTGTTTGTATTCCACACATCGTTTTATAATAAAAATAAATATTTATAATAGAGTAATTTTTAAAATTAGTTTTTGTTCATAGTATTGGTTTTTTATTAACTATTATTTATTTTAATTCAAATTTAAAACGATTCTAATCACCATTATCCACTACTTAATTCTGATTGGTTACCATGGCACCATTATTTCTTTACCTCTTACACCCATGTATTATAGCGCTTTGTGAGCTTTATATTATGAATTTGTTACATTAACGACATTTATATACTTTTATCTCACACAGGTGATTATCAGTTTTCAGTTGGTTATCTAGAGTTTAGACCATATATAGTAGCACATTTACTAGCCTATTTTTTCTTTTTATATTGCTCGTACTTATATTTTTTATCATTTTACTTTATATTTTGTTATCTACTTATTTTATTGTTTTTATATGGTGCGATAATTTTAGCCACGGTTGCCTTTAATGAACCAGCGGATCGATATTGACTTGTTTACTCATAGACCATTGTTTTATCATTTGTTTAGTATGACTAGAGCGTGAGTTATTGTTCACCTAATCCCTGAGTCCTAAAATTTTCTTCCTCCTACAAAATAGTCTTTACATTCATTTATGATTCTCACCCAATGACATCATCTACAATCTACTTCTATTTTCACATCTCCCAGATCTACGTGACTGGACGGCTCCGTTGGTCACTTTTTGCGACCATTGTGTCGCATAAACAAACAAATTTATTCTTTGTGGCTGGTGAGCCCCGACTTCTTCCAATGTACACTACAACGACAATACGGACATTAGGCTATCCCGCTGGATGTGGTTACGGTGCTCAATAACCTAATGGCTACGCTAACACTCACGCACACGTTCATTCGGAAGCTCCACAATGCACATCGGATCAGCGCTCGCTGACTATGTGCTCGGATCTAAAATCTCACTCCATAGCACATCATTCCACACCAGCACGGGGCAGTAGCTCTTTTGACTAAGAGCGATGGCTTGTGGCCTACGGTGACTAATGTGTGCATTCGATCAATTGAAATCCATTCTGTAGGTCTTATGTCTGGCTCTGATGTGCTAGCCCATAAGCGCAAGGAGTGAGTGTGTTTAGCTTTCTATTCACCCGATTTGAAAGTGAACGAAAACATAACGAGACCAGACGAGACGACCAAACGATACATACTAATGCACTACACCATCACACCTGTAGACATCAACAGTCTCTAAAATCAGTTTATCAAATATTTGTTCTGTATTATATACTTTTGTTCGTAATCTTTTTTTGACCTTATCCTTGTAAATTTATTCAGGTTTGTGTTATTACGTGTGAATGAGACCGCATATTTGTGAGAAGCAAAAGAGCGCGAAAAATTTTTTTTCACAAAATTGCGTATTAGCGTATTTTTAAAACAAATGTATTCTTGGTTTGTATGTACTGAACTATACCACTAGATAAGTTTAGACATATCACAATCTCATAAGGTTTTTTTGTTTCTTTTTTGTTTCTATCTAGTTTTCTTGATCTGACGTTGCTAAGTTAGTTTGTTGTGGTTTGCACTATACAGTGTTCACTAACGTTCGTTAGGTCGTTTTGTCAACAATATTGTTTTTAAACGTTAAGTTTTTCAGTGGTTATAAGCTATTAGTATAAAATCGCATTTATTGTTTCATCTGTTTATTTTTTTCACTATTCTCTGCCTACTGATTATATGTCTGTATTTTTTTATCTCTGGCCAATCATTTTTTAATTTATCTGAGTCTGTTTTGTGTGATAGCTTTTGTCTCTACTTATCAGGCAAGATTTATATTTCTCATACTATTGGAGTCACCAGATTTTCTACCATATTTTCAACTAACTACTTTTATACTAACGACAAACATTCTGAGTTTCGATGATTATGAGTGATATTTACGTATTATATTTATAAGACACATTTCAGCCATAAAAGAAACGGTAAGTTACTCATAATTATTAATTTCTAATTTCTATTTGCTTTGTGTTATTTTTATACATTAAATTGTTTATTTTTATACATACGCATACATGCATGTGTACACGTTTGTCTTTTCTAATGTAAGTGTACATGATATTTATATGTATCAACATATTTGCTTATATTTACACCACGCGCATCCCTTACCACCCTCATGAGATCTCTAAGAATGTTGGAGCTGTATTAAAAACTGGGATAGGGATTGGGATTTTTGGCTTTTGTAGTGCAGTCCTGTTATATTGCAATATTGACTAGCATGACGTAGAGTGCAGGCGGTGAGATCTGTTGCAAGGACACGCCCCTGACGAGTGGCATTAGTGCAGGTCTCGGGCTCTCCGAAACGTCATTGGTGATCGCAGTGCATTCCTGAGGAGGGGGATCACCATTATCCACTACTTAATTCTGATTGGTTACCATGGCACCAACATTTCTTTACCTCTTACACCCACGTGTTATAGCGCTTTGTGAGCTTTATATTATGAATTTGTTACATTAACGACATTTATATACTTTTATCTCACACAGGTGATTATCAGTTTTCAGTTGGTTATCTAGAGTTTAGACCATATATAGTAGCACATTTACTAGCCTATTTTTTCTTTTTATATTGCTCGTACTTATATTTTTTATCATTTTACTTTCACACATCGTTTTATAATAAAAACAAATATTTATAATAGAGTAATTTTTAAAATTAGTTTTTGTTCATAGTATTGGTTTTTTATTAACTATTATTTATTTTAGTTCAAATTTAAAACGATTCTAATCACCATTATCCACTACTTGATAATTATTTCAAATTATTCTTGTTTTAATTTTTTAAGATAAAAAAACATAATTTAAAAAAGAAATTTTAGAAAAAAATTAAATAATTAATTTGAATAAAAAATATCAAGAAATATAAAAACCATTAACCTTTAATTAAGTTTACAGCATAACATTTTAAAATACATATATCAAAACAACGAAGCAAAACTAAGTCACTAAATTATACTTCAATACTAAATCAATAAGAAGTTGCGTTTTTGTTTGATATTAATTTTTTATAACATATATAGTTAAAAATAAAATCGCGATCTGACAATATACAAGAAGTTTGGAAGTATAAAAATCTATTTTGTTGAAGTAGTTTCATGAGTGTGATACTAATTCAAACATTTTTTAACGAAAGAATTATGTAACAAATAAAAAAAGATATAAAAAATAAAAAGCTTTTTATGAGCATTGCTTTCAGCAATTTTCATGATCGTGCTTGCTGACGTTATCTCAAGTGCACATAATCACGCTCAATGAAAACTTATTCTAATTTTACGAACGCGATATAACACGCTTGACGATTTTCTTCATCACAAGCCCTGTGTGTGTGTATATATATATATATATATATATATATATATATATATATATATATATATATATAATATATATATATATATATATATATATATATATTTATATATATATATATATATCCCTATATATATATCCCTATATATGTATCCCTATATATATATAATTAAGGTTTTTTTTTGTTTTTTTTTTTGCGCAAAAAAAATGCCTACATACCGCAATGTTTTTTTTAGCTGTTACAAAAAATTAGTTATATATTTGCTTGAAAGATGTTAGAAAAAAAAATTGTAATATATCTTGGCATAAATTATTTAAAGTTGCTAAAATCTGTTCTGGTTAAAAAATTTAATAAGATTTAATGTTGTCTTTGCTAAACCTTTGATTGAATCTGATGATTGATGGCTGTCAAAAATGGTCTAGAATAGCCCCTGATTAGATAAACTTATGTTTTAAAAAGTTAACTTTTTAAGTTTTTCTTCTAAAAAGCAAGATATTTAGCCATGTAGTTATAGTAGGCTATAGATAGGGTAAAATGCTTTTTGCCAAGCCTCTTATGGGATTTTTAAGTTGTTTTTTTTTAGTTGTTCTATGACCTGTTTAAAATTGCAGAATGAAAAATGATGATAGCTAATAATCATGTAATGTAAATATAGTTATTAAAAAGTTATTTCAGTAAAATTTAAATAGATTAAATTATTTTTGTTATTGTTACTAAATTTTTTGAATATATTTTACGCCCTTTATAATTAATTTAATATCAAATTATTGTATAATCTCTCCTGTTGCTTTATCAAAGAAATAAAATAAGTTAAAACAAAATCAATTTCAAAGCAGTTTATTCAACTTTATTTTTATATCAATTGTGATTAAACTTTTCTTTTAGTTAAATATTTAATATTTTAAAATAAACAATTCCTACAATAACTTTTATTTTATTTTTTAATATTTTTTACAACTTTAACTTTCTACTTAGTCGCTCAACATTGATTAATATAACTGGTTCTGACAAATTAACTCTATCAATGCAACCTAGCGAGTATTCATATTTTAATCAAGACCTTTTATCACTCTGGGCTGGTCCCTTGCACTGGAAAGTTAAACCTAAATCTAAAGGTATTTTTTATTCTATTTTTTAAAGGAAATTTATTAAATAGGAGAGAAAAGCCAAATTATTATAAAAACTAGCAATTGTAAACAAATAGTTCAGACATATTGTTAACAAATAAATAATTTTCATTTTTTTAAATAATGACAGATTTAGAATACCACAATGCTAATTGATTTGCTCACTTTAATTTTTTAAATATAATAAAAGAAATGTAATAAAAAGAAATAATAATAAAATCTTTTATTTTAGATCGTAGCACTACAACTGTTTCTGATACTTCAAAGTGCTCAGTTAAAAAGAAAATTCCTTTAAGAATAAATTTTGAAGAGGAAGTTGACTTCAAAAAATATTTTAGTTCAGGAAGAGTAAGTTTTTTTATATACAGGACATGTGGAAGGCTTACAATTAATTAATTAGATTAATTAATTAAAAGGCTTACAAGTTTATATATATATATATATATATATATATATATATATATATATATATATATATATATATATATATATATATATATATAATTAACACTTATTAGATATTTTGGTTACTTGTTAACTTAGTAATGAAAATTTAGAATGACTTTATCTATGATATCAATAAATTATTTTAAGGCAGCTACTTACTTAAAAGATTCAACATTAGAAAAGTATAGTTCTCAATTCACTGTTCTTCCTGAGGACTTGCATTATACAGCTGATAATTTATTTAAACTTTGGTTAATGCCTTTATTATCAGTGAGTAAATAGAAATGTTTTTTTTTGTTTTTTACTGTGTTCATTTATGTAAGATGGTATACAATTTTTTCCTCAATTTTTTAATTATAAAACTCATTAATAATAATTTTTTTTAATTAGCTTCGAAAAATAGTTGATACGAAGGTTCTACAAAATGATGGTAGGTGTTTAAAACTAGTAAATGTTATTTTGTACTTTTTTTATGCTTTTTTTTTTTATTATTGCTTTTCTAAAAGTAATTTTACTGTAATTTAAACATATAAAATGAATTTATATGTGTTTATAATACTTTGTGAACTTTAAACAGAATTTACAGCACTCATTAAATTAGCCTTTTATTTAAAATGTCTAGAACTAATTAGTACCATTTATGTAAACTTGGTATTAAGATGTTTTCTATTATTTGGTTAGACACTAGTTACCAGTTTCTTGTTTGTCAGTCAAGTTTTTTTAAACAGAAAAAAACAACTGTTTAGTTATTTTTAATATACATTTCACATAGCAGGCAATAAACCATAGCTGACTCAAAAAATTACGTAGGATCTTTGTTTAACTATCTTATCAATACATCATTGTTAATTTTTTTTTAAGTAAATTTATTTTCAACAAGGCTGCAACCACTAATTAAGAATCACAAGGAAAAAAAAGAAAGTTAAAGAGAAAGAAAACAGTTCACAAAAGACTTAAAAAACTGTAAATTATAAATGCCAGGAAAACATGAAAATAGAAAAGAATTCCAAAGCATTGATGTTTAAAAAAAAAAAATGAGATGAGTAAAAGTTTCAGAAAGAACAATTTCAGTAAAAGAATGCTACTTTGCTGATTTACATATGAGATTGTGTCTTCAGTAACATGAGATTGTGTCTTTAGAGTAAATTGAGTAATTTAAATGTTTCATCAGTAAATTGAGGTATGTTGGGCTTATTAGATTATCAGCAAGATCATTAATATAAATAAGAAATATCAAACCTTACAGTGGAGAAAATAGAATTAGTCTCACCTTTATTTTTCTTTCTAATTTAACAAAAATGGCAGTGAGACAATTATTAAATCTACTATATTTCTTTTATCTTCTACTATAACAAAATAGTTTATAAATTGGTTTGTTTAATTAATTACAAATGGAAAAAAAATTAAAAGTGTTCAATTTGTGGAAAAAATAGAATTAGCCTCATTTACGTTATATACAAGAAAATACAGAAAGTATTTTGTTTTAATGCTCATTTAATATTTAGTATTGCTTCATGATTTTTTAATGACTTCAAATATGCGACTTGACATATTAGTCACAAGATTTTGGATAGTTTCTATAGATATTTCATTCCACGCTTCTCTGATACGAGTTTTCAGCTCCGAGGTGGATTCAAATTGTCTATCGTTTTTGTAAACCTTTCTAGAAAGTATTCCCCATAGATTTTCAATTAGGTTAAGATCTGGAATACATGCGGGCCATTCCATTATGTGAATGTTTTTTTCTCTTAACAAAGCTTTTGTAAGCTTTGAATTATGGATAGCAGCATTATCTTTTTGAAAAGTAAAATTTTCACCCAACAATTCCTCACCATGTTCAAGCAAACTTATTTCTAATGAGTCAATGTAGTCCTGTGACTTCATTTTTGTTGAAATCCATGCCAGTGATAGTTTTCCAGCAAAGGAAAAAGCCCCCCAAACCATAGCAGTTTCACCACCAAAGTTACAACTCATCCAAGTTTCTTTCGTACAATAACTCGTTTAGTACGACTATTAATTTTACGTTTGTCACCACTTCCCTTATAAGCTCCATAATTAACGCCAATCTTGAAGTAATTATTAACCACTTTTGTGCATTGACCTATCATTTTTGATGAGTGTTAAAGGTGATTTTTTAAATGTTTTCTTTGTTTGGAACAGCTATGACTATCACAGAAAGGACTGTTGTTGAGAGACTTCTGTGGGGAAGCGATGCTAAGTATGATCTGCAGATAAAACCTAAAAAGGTGCCATTATCCTTCATTAAGTGAAACCTCATCAAGCAATTTTTCGCTGGTTTTGAGAAGTAGTTGACAGTTTTTAAATACCGTCAAGATCATTTTCTTAAGGCATAGAAAATATATCCCAGGCATAGATCTAATGTATTATCTTTGAAGATTTCAGATTAACAAGATCATTAAAACCTGGAACAGTTATGTTGCATTTCGTATTTTTCTAGGTAACCACAAAATTAAAAATTATGTGCAATTTTATGAAGAGTTTTGCCAAATTAAAATGATTCAATGTCTCATAATGCTGTTTCTCCAATATACCAACATGTCTTATGCTGTTTCTCCAAACTACCTTTTTTCTTGAAAACTGCTATTTCACTACATGATGATATCCAATTATCTGCATCTTTACACTCTAAAGGCTGAACCACTGACACACATTCACAGAAACACTCCCTTTTTTTTCTTTTTCTTTTTTTCCTCTTGTAATTCACCTCCCCCAAGGTCAAGAAGGCCACTACAGATGAAAAGGCTACTTGGTTTATAAGGTTATAAGGTTTTTAGAAATAAACAAAAAAATAATACTTAAATTTAACTTTTGTTAAATTTTATAAGAGCCTGAATATGTATGGTCATATTCCAATTGTTCTTTCTTAATAAAATATAGGTTTTAAAGCTGACTGAACTAACCTAAGAACATATGGATTATAATATCAATAATATTATAAATAGTGTTAATTAAAATTTTCTAATTTTAAGTAGAAAACTGCATATTTTTTAAAAAATATTAAATTTAGAGTTGGTGTTAAAAATTTAATGTTTAAGCTTTCATCATATAATTATTAACAGTTTTTTGTAGTTATTTTGCTACATCCAGAAACTTTAAAACTCTATAATCAACATGCCTTTTTACAACAAGCTAAGCTCTCCTTAATTTAAATATAATAAATTTGAATTATATTTGAATAATAATTTAGAATAATTGTTCTTATTATTTTAAGACTTTTAATTTGTATTAGTTCTTTTTGATTTTGTTTAGATCAAGAACCATACGATTATAATAACAAAAATGATAGAGAAGGATTTTGCCCTGCTCTTGATGTAAGTAACAACTTTAACTGTAGTTTAATTCTAATGTTGTAATTCTGTAATAATAAAAAGCAATAAAAATACAAGCTCTAGAAATACAAGAAGAATACAAACTGAGATTCAAAGCATGTGAGAATTTCACCACTAAATTTACATTGACAAAAGAAAAGTTTCTCTGTGAAATTTTACCCTGAAATAAGATTTTTTTTTAAAAAAACCCTTTAAAAAATGTCAATTTTTTGACTAATAACTGAATAATGAGTTGCATAGACTTAAATTTTTGATAAATAAAATGACTGCTTGCTTAAGCACCATCTAAGGTGGTGTTAGTGAAAACGCTATCTTATGAGTTTGCAATATATGTTCAAACTTCTTTGCAATGTGCTTCTGTGCCTTGTCTTTAAAAAAAATAAATCAAAAAACGCATTATTAAAAGACCTAGATAGAGATCTCCAAAGCTAGAAAGCTAAAGTAAGGTAAAAAACTAGAAAATATGGAGATCTCTAAAAATAAAGTAAAAAAGTTTGTATGACAATGAATAGAAGGATTAAGAAAAGTAATATTATCAGATGCTATTCAATTCAATTTTACCCATTTTGCTATGCAAGAGCAACTATGCAACAGAGATGATTTAAAGCTTTATTTAGCATATTTTTTTAATTACTGAAATCAGTAAAAAAAAGCTTTGGGGTTGATTTTATTATTTTACATAGAACTGCTCTAAAAATCGTTGATTCATGTAGGTTGAAATTAATTAAAATATTTGTTAATTATAAATAACAAAAAAAAAAGACATTCTTTTATCTTTTTTTTTTTTTTAAGTCTTTTTTTTTTTTTTTCTTTATCTGATTAGAATGAGATAAAAAACTTGTTACATTAAATACTGATTCATGAAATTTTTTTATTTAAAACTTTTTAATAAATATTGCATTAAATTTACTAACGATTTCAGACCTTAGAATTAGGGTCGGCATTTGGCAATGCTGACCTAACTGCTGACCTAAGAGTGTTTAAAGTCAGCAAAAAATTGCAGACATTAGATGTTTTACGATAAAACCTTTGTATCAAACTTGTTTTTGCCAACCTGATGCCGATCTCTAACAGATTAAAGTTGCCAAATTATTGCTAACCTTACTTTTCCTAATTCCAAGGGCTGAATGTATATGTGCTTATATATATATATATATATATATATATATATATATATATATATATATATATATATATATATATATACATACATACATACATACATACATACATACATACATACATACATACACACACACACACACACACACACACACACACACACACACACACACACACACACACACACAAAAGAGATTTTATATATATACATATATATATTTATAATATTTATATTAAGTTCCTAATATTATCAAAAAATAAGTTTTCCAAAAGCATGTCATGTTAGATCTCAAATGAAGCAAAATTATATAAAACTTTCAAAAGTAATCATTATTTAAAAAAAAAATAGAGAAAAAAATTATACTTTAAAAAATCTTGTTAAATTCCCTTTTTTTGTTTTAAGTTAAAAAATGTCATTTTTTATTTATTAAAATCTTAAGTAATAATTTATTTATAAAATGATTCATATTTTTAAAATTTTTATATAATTTTGCTTCATTTGAGAACCAACATGACATACTTTTGGAAAACTTATTTTTTGATAATATTAGGAACCTGTTTGATGTTTAAGGGTCTTGTGGCATCCCTAAAAATATTTTTTATTTAAAAAATTTTTAAATTCGGTATTATTTGATTACATAAAACACATTTAGGAGGTATCAGCTGACATTTTCAAAAAAAGATGTTTTTAGCACCACCCTAATATATTTATACTTAAACATATTTTATATAGTAATATCATAATATACAATAATATACAATAATTTATTATTGCTCTTTTCTTTAAGAACATTGAGCACTCTCTTTGTAGAATATACTAACATAATTTATATATACTTCAGAAAGTCATGCTACTGCCTGCAAATACTACTTATATACCATTATATATATATATATATAAATATATATATATATATATAAATATATATATATATATATATATATATATATATATATATATATATATATATATATATATATATATATATATATATATATATATATATATATATATATATATAAATATATATATTTATATATATAGAACCCTTAGATGTTGTCTGAAAGTTTTTTCCATATTTTGTTGACAAAAAGTAAAAATTAAAATGCAAGACCGGAATTTTTTTTTTTTAATAATGATAGACTGCCTGCCCCAACCAAACCCTCAGTTGATGTAGCAGCACTCCCTTGCGGGTCAGGCTATTTGTCAGTCGATGTAGCAGCACTCCCTTGCGAGTCAGGCTATTTGTCAGTCGATGTAGCAGCACTCCCTTGCAAGTCAGGCTATAAGATAGTCGATGTAGCAACACTCCGCGCATGATTTACAGTAAAAAAAAAAAAAAAAAACATTGTTTATATTGTTAAAAACATTCAGGTCAATTAAATTTGCGTTTTTGTGGTTTTTTTATATAACAATTAATTTGTAATTAAATTAATGGTTTTGACTTTCGTCCAACATGAAAATGTTGGACGAAAGTCAAAAGTAATTAAAAGTGACGTATGTGTTGGCGTAAGAATCACTTTTTTCCTTCCGCTCTTCCCAAAGCCAACAAACTCTAGATCTATATATATATATATATATATATATATATATATATATATATATATATATATATATATATATATATATATATATATATATATATATATATATATATATATATATATATATATTAGGGTTATGACTTTTTGTATATACTTGTATTTTGTTAAAAAAATTACTCAAATTTGTGCTATTTTATTTCACATTCATTTGTTTTTATTTATTTTTTGCAGATGAGTTTTGGTTTTTTTTATTATTATGTCTGTGATCATTGTAACCACAACCCATTAGTGAAGCCTTATTATAAATTTAAAAGTTAGAGTATACTTCTTTTATTTTACAGGTTGAAATGGAGCAAGTTATAACTTTTTTTTCTTTTATAAATTAAGTTATTATTGGACATGAAAGAAAACATCATTATTTGTAAACTGAAACTATGGAATATCTTATTTATAAAATCTTTAAACAATAGGTGAACCTTGAAGAGTATATATTTTGTAACATTTTTCCAAAACAAAAAACTTCATTTAAAAAAAAAAAAATTTTGGTTGAAATTTATTTCTCCTCACAGCAAGTAGGAAAAAATAAAAAAATGTGAGGTCTCAATACGCATTGTGGACATAATCAATAGAAAATTAAAAAATGGCCTCATTAGATTTTCAGAAACAAGGCAAGTGTGGTTTAAAAAAGTACACACAGGAATGAGAGAAAGCTAGTAAAAATAGTAAAAGTAAATAGATTTATTACATATTCTGCAACTATCAGCAAATTGAATGAGATAGGACTAAATATATATCAACAATCACTGTTCCTTTAAGGTAGCATTTAATTAGAATGGCATTAGAAAGCCAGCACAAAAGTCAAAATTAATCAACGTTTAGAGAAAGAAATGGATTAGGCAAAGGAGTTCTATAGTTTCATTTTTAATGGTTGGAAATCTGCAAGTCATTATATTACAAGAACCTTTTTCCTAATATTTTATCTTTTGTAGTTGGTGAAAAATACTATTCTGTTTTATTCTCACTATGTAAAAAGTGTTTCCAATGAAAATTTCAATTGAAAGACAATTGAATAACTTCCTACAATCATGTTTTGGTCAGTTATCAGTGGAAAACGCCTTGATTGTTGGAACATTGAAACAAATACAAGAAACTCATTTTTTACTTCAATAGAAGAAGTGATTTTCAAATAAGCAGAAAAAAATATTTATGAAAGATAGAGCCCTACGCCACACTACGAAATCCATTAAAATTTATTAGCCTCTCAAAAAATTTCACTTTTTGAGTGGCCAGGGAACTTCCCAGAAAATGCATGGGGCTTATTAAAAGGAGAAGTTACTGTAGAAAAGGTCACAAATAGAACGCGATCATTTGATAAAAGTTATTTGGAATTGGAACCATAATGCAAAATGGAAAGAAATCTTTAAATTGCGTTTAGAGTTTGTTAAATTGTCTTTGTGCAGTGATAAAAAATAAAAGAGGATAAAAAATATTAAGAATTTGTGTTAATAAACATTTTTATTGTTTTTTTGTGTATTTTATGCTGAACAATAATTATTTTATTTAAATATAAATTTTTTATCTGTATATTTGAAAATAATATTTTCTAAAAAGACAAAAAATACAAAAAAATATTAATGTGGGCTTTTTATTTGATCTTGAGTTGTATATTTACCATAATAATTATTATTGCTAAGATATTAGTATAATTACCACATAAAAAGTATCTTTAAGGGTTTTTTGTGTAAATAAAATTAACTTTTTATAACTAAATTCAAGGCTTTTAAAATTGAAAACTCTAAAAATAAGCCATCACTATTATCTAATAATAAACCATCAACACCATCTAATACTATGTCACCAACATCAAATATTAGGATCAAATATTAGCTACCACATAATAAATACTAAAAACCTATCCTTAAATAACATTGACAATTTTTTAATGTTTATGCTCTGTAGTTCATTTTACTCACTATATGCACTTACAATTACAAATTTTGGATTTTCAATTAAAAAAAAAAAATTTTATATTAAATACTTTTTATATTTACTTCTATACTACTTTTATATTTAGGATCTAGGTGATGGTGATTATAGTGACGATGATGGAGTCGATAACGATATGATGGTTGAAGATGAGCATTCGCCTGACAAAATTTGTATGAGTGATGGATTTGATTTGGTTGCCCAGCCTAATAAGGTGTTTTTTCTTATTTTTTAGTTTAAAAATAATTTACTAGCATACACATACTAACATTTGGGTGATTTGTGGTTTTATTAAAAATATCTTCTTTAAAATGTTTTTTTGTTATAAATCAACACTGCATCAAATAAATTGTTTTATAAATATTTATTTCAGAGTTTGATTTGTTCCTTGTGATCTTTAATTTAACACCACTAATGTATCTAGACATTAATTTCAAGTTTTATCGACACTCCCAAGCTTTTACTTACAATACTCCATCAAAATCTTTATTTAAAGTAATATTATACCTCCAGACCCTTGAACATTTAATGGATCTCTAATATAAATTTCAAAATATTTTTTTCAAAAGTATGTCTTGTTGGGTCTCAAATGTAACAAAATTCAATAAAAATTTCAAAAATAATAATCATTATAAAAAGTATTGAAAGAAAAATATTATAATTAAAAAATCTTTAAAATGCACTTTTTTCATTTTAGTTAAGAAGTTTCAATTGTTATGCAGTTAAGTCTGAAATTATAATTTTTTTCATAAAATGATTATTATTTTTTGCTTCATTTGGGACCCAACAAGATATACTTTTAAAAAACTTTTTTTTTAATAATATTTTTATATTAATAGAAACAGATGTTCAAGGGTTTTAAAGCACCCCTAAAAATATTTTTTGTTCAAAAACCTTTTAAATTCAGTGTTACTTTATCATATAGAACACATTAAGGTTGTTTTTTTAACATCTTCGCCTCCAACAAAGCTGCAAGCAGTCACTATTAGAGTTGGGAGTTACTGGAAGAGAAAAGATGAAGTTTATAGAGCAAGATAACAATTGATAGATGACTTAAAAGATTGCAAATTATATGAATCAGGAAAGCAAGATAAAAGAAGCGAACTCCAAAGAACCGATGTCAGAGGGAAAAAACTAGACAAAAGAAGGTTTTTGGAACACTTGGGAACAGTCACAGTAAAAGGATGAGACACAGTAAAAGGATGAGACGAGTAACAAGAAAGAAAGTGCCGAGTATGATAAAGAGATGCAACCTTAGCAGATGCTAATTTTGCAATGGATTTGGTATATGGTTTCCAAGAAAGATCGAAAGTAAAAGTTAATCCTAGAAGATGAAGAGTAGATCACTCATCGAGTACATTACCGTTCATAAATATAGGAAAATCTAAATTATATCGATAGCGATTAGTTTAAAAAAATTGTGTTTTATCTGAATTAAAGTTCACCAGCCACTGTACGTCCCATGCTGTAGCAGAAGTGAGATCCTTTTCAAGCTTAAATGCCCCCTCCAAGCCATCAGAGAGTGTTGGCCTTTATCAAGACAAGAATAAATGGTAGTATTATCAGCAAACAATGCCACCTTAGATGTAAAAATATCCAGAAGATCATTAATGTAAGTTAAAAAGAGTATAGGCCAGGGATAGAATCTTGAGGAACCCTTTTAGTTACAGGATATTAAGAAGAGTACTGTCCATCAAGGACAACTTTTATACCTTATCAAAAGCTTTAGAAATGTCAAGAGCGATAGCCTTGACCTTTATCAAAAGCTTTAGAAATGTCAAGAGCGATAGCCTTAACCTTTCCTCTATCTTGGTCAATTTGATCGCAAATAACATCAAAAAGAGTACAGTCTTAAGATGAAGGTGAGCGATATAGAACAAAGAGAAAGGCGATAGAGTGAAGTGGTACTAAATGAAAGCACATAGGTGAATATTCGGTGGATTCAAACCTCGTACATGTATATATACAATATCAGTCATGGACAGGAAAGGCTTGTGATCTTGACCAAGCATTTATTATTATTATTTTTTATTGAAACTTGACTACGACTCTTTTGATAATTAAAAACGCGCTGAAAAAAACTGATAAAGGAAAAAAATTATAAACAGGCTAAACTACACAAAAAAGAAAGAAATCTTAACAAAAGAGAAATTTTTGTTTTTGAAAAAAGTTTGGTTATTAAACTTATATGTGTATTTTATATATTATATATTTACTTGTTATGTTTAATTTATTATATTTCATTTATTTTTGATATTTTATTTATTATAAGTTATATTTTAGATATTATTTTTTATTTTTTAATAAAACTATTTGAATATTTTGTTCAAAAAATAAAACTATTGATTAATTTACATTTATAATGTCCTATTATTTTTTAAACTTTCGTGGAAAAACCACTCATTAATACTTTTCTAAAGTATGCTATTTTAAAAAACAGTTTTCCTTATGAAGAGGTGCTTCTCAAAATTGACACACATGGCAGATTAAACTTTTTTTCTTATGCGCAGCACAAACAAGGCTGCAGTTAGTAAACTTGCAAAAAATAAGAAATAAATAGACGTATCTTTTAAAGGCGATTGTTATCCTCTCCATCAGCATTATTGGAAAAATATCATGAATACCATATTTGTTGAAATCAATCCTTGTCCATTACTTGAGCAAAAATTGGAGTTTAAATTGCTTTGTTCGACCAATATTCGTCCTGCATATCTTTGCGGACTCTGCCATTAGTCAAAGTATCCCTAGCCTTTTTCTTAGTTTAAACAGACACATCTTTCCACTCAACAGATACACTATCTCTAAATAACTGAATTTTTTGCGTGGTAGCGATTTATTTTTGTCACCATATATTCAAATAAATCGCCCCCAATAAGTAGCTGAAGCACATCAACTCTCAGAATTGTTTGGCATAACAGAAACTCCACTTTTTCCTATGAATTGCTCAATTATAGGCCTATTTTCATTTTTGACCGGTCTAGTACTTCATAACTTTCTTCAGAGTCACTAGATGGTATTGACAAGATTCTGCTTCTTTTTACTCAAAACAATCCCTCGTCACTTTTGCTACCTAAGTCAGGAAACTGCGCATCACTTGATATTTGCAATAAATTATTGGCAAAGACATCACTATCACTATCTGAATCCATTATAAAATCAAATTTTGTAGCAAAATCAAGAAAGATTACCGTTCTGATCAACTCACTGAATAATTGGCCAATGTAACATAAATATGTTTTTTTTTTTTGTTTTTTTTTAAACATCTTCGCTTCCAACAAGGCTGCAAGCAGCCACTAATTAAAGTTGGAAGTTACTGTAAGAGAAAAGATGAAGATTGTAGAGCAAGATAACGATTGACGGACGATTTAAAAGATTGCAAATTATATGAATCAGGAAAGCAAGATGAAGGAAGCGAATTCCAAAGAACTGATGTTCGAGGAAAAAAACTAGACGAATAAGCGTTTTTGGAGCACTTAGGAACAGTCACAGAAAAAAGATCACACTTAATTAAATGACGAGTAACACAAGAATGAATTATAGTAAATGGCATAAGAGACGCTAGCTCTTTAGAGCAGTGCCCATTATAGTATTTGTAGAAAAGAGAAAGAGAAGCAACATTACGACGATGTGATAATGGTTGGAGGTTGGCTGCAAGAGCAGGTCCAACTATGTTTACAATGCGTTTTTGCACCTTGTCTAAAAGAGAAAGGGCATCATTAGAAGATCCGCCCCAGATATGGCAACAGTATTCCATACAAGGCCGGATTTGAGATTTATAGAGATAGAGAATAGAATCCAGAGTAAGAAAGTGGCGAGCTCGATAAAGAGATCCAACCTTAGCAGATGCTAATTTTGCAACCGATTTGATATATGGTTTCCAAGAAAGATTGGAAGTAAGAGTTAATCCTAGAAGATGAAGAGTAGGTGACTCATCAAGTACATCACCATTCATAAATATAGGAAGATCTAAATTATTGCGATAACGATTGGCTGAAAAAAATTGAGTTTTATCTGAATTAAAGTTCACCAGCCACTGTGAGCCCCATGCTGTAGCAGAAGTGAGATCCTTTTCAAGCTCAAATGCCCCCTCCAGGCAATCAGAGGGTGTTGGTTTCTTATCACGACAAGAATAAATGGTAGTATCATCAGCAAACAATGCCACCTTAGATGTGAGAATATCTGGAAGATCGTTAATGTAAAATAAAAAAAGTATAGGGCCAAGGATAGAACCTTGAGGAACCCCTGAAGTTACAGAATAAGAAGAAGAGTGTTGTCCATCGAGGACAACTTTTATGCTACGATTGGAAAGGAAGGATTCAATGATCTTAAAGATGTTGCCGGATACACCATAAGAAGAAAGCTTATGGAGAAGACCAGCATGCCAAACTTTATCAAACGCTTTTGAAATGTCAAGAGCGATAGCCTTAACCTCTCCACCTTCATCTAATGCACGATAAAACCTGTCAGTTATTACTGTTAGCAAATCAGCTGTAGAACGAGAAGATCGAAATCCATATTGATGGTCAGAAAGTAAGTTATTAGATTCAAGATGAGAAATTAAGTGTTTGTTAATTAAAGATTCAAAAACCTTAATTATGATAGGAAGAAGACTTATGGGACGGTAGTTAGACGAATCAGATCGCTCCCTAGAATTTTTGAAGATAGGGATAACAGATGCGGCTTTCCAGCAGGCTGGAAAATAAGACTCTGATAAGCACTTGTTGAATAGTTTTGAGAGTATAGACGACAGCTCTGGAGAACACTTCTGCAAGACAATAACAGGTATGTTGTCTGGGCCACAAGCTGTAGAAGAGTCTAGGCAGGAGATCACTTTAGATACAGATGCTGGAGTGATATGAATGTCAAGCAATGGATCAACCTGTTTGTTGGCAATATCAGGTAGAACGCAATTAGTGGAATCAAGAGATGATATTGATGAAAAGTTTTTAGCAAACAGTTCGGCTTTGTCTTTAGGTGAGGTGACAAAGTCTGAACCATACAAGAGAGGTGGAATTATAGATTTGCCCTTATTATTGATATTATTAAAGATTCTCCAGAAGTCACGAGAGCCTAATTTTTGAGATGAGATACGAGATTTCATAACTTGAGAATAGCGGGTTTTGGCGTTAGACAAAACCTTTTTACAGTTGTTTCTAGCAATAATAAACAGACGTCTGTTTTTAGAGAATTGTTTTGCTGATAAATATGGAAGTAACGGTTTCGATTGGCAATCGCAGCAGCACAGTGTGAGGAAAACCATGGAGGAGAGTGAGGCTTGACCTGGAATCGTCGAGAGGGAATAAAAGATTCCATGCCAGCCTGAATCCACGAAGTTATGTAAGAAGCACATTTCTCGACAGGAAGACAAAAGATTTCTACCCAAGGGCCATCACAAAGAAAATCACGGAAAGAATCCCAGTCAGCTTTACTGTAGTTGTAAGAGGTTCGATAATAGGGGTATTCAGGTGATGAAGAAGAATGAGATATTAGTTTTAAAGAGATCAAACTGTGATCAGAAGCACCTAAGGGTGAATGTGGAGAAACTGAGCACTGACTAGGATCAGAAACAAGACATAAGTCGAGTAGAGAAGGTAAATGATTAGGGTTGTCAGACAACCGAGTTTGAAAGTTGACTATTTGAGTTAGGGATTGAGAAAGGCAAAAGTTGTGGGCTTTAATGCCTGCAGAGTCACTGACACTAGAGCCAAGCCATTCAGAGTGTTAAGCATTAAAGTCACCGACAACAACTATATTAGCTGATGGATAAAGAGAGAGGGCTTGGTCAATATGATCAGAAATAACATCAAAAAGAGTGCATTCTTGAGATGAAGGAGAGCGATATAGAACAAAGAGAAAGGCAATAGAGTGAAGTGGTGCTAAACGAAAGCACATGAAAGAATAGTCTGTGGATTCAAACCTAGTTTCACGACAAACAGGTGAATTCTTACGAATGTAAATGCCCAGGCCAAGCATGTGACTATTGGAGTCTTTACGAATCAGAGGAAGATAACCATCAACACTAAGATCACAAGATGAGACAGCCGAACTCAAATTAGTCTCACAAAGAGCAAGTAGGTCTGGTGAACTTTGCAAGAGATAAGACTCAACAGAAGAAAAGTTACTTTGAAGACTACGAATATTAGTGAATGATAGGTTTAGAGAACTTGGTGATGATGATGTTTTTTTGTGTTTAATAGTTTTTGGTACTTTATTCATTTTTAAATTAGATTGAAGAACTTGACTCAAAGCATAGATAGTACTCAGAACACCGTTTAATAGCCCAAGCAATTGCCTCATTACTACTAATAAACCCTAAGCCGTAACAAAGGGCTCCAAATGTGGCCTCCGCAATGCACACCTAAAGTACAAACAGGGACACCATCCATGCGCAACATGGCACTGTTAATACTTTGATATTTTTCAGCTGTTGATGGAATCAGCCTCTCTGAGAGCTACCACAGAGTTCGGGAAACCTGACTACCAGCCGGCCTCAGAACCATAAAACTAAGTTTTAGAGCTGTACCCTCATAAGGAGATAATAGAATGAATAGCCTTGTCATAAAAACAGTGACACAAGCAAACCCATGCATTGAGTCAAGAAGATCCAGCATTCAACATCCTAAACTGGAAACAATGTATTAAAAATACATCTGCGCCAGCCTAATAGATGAAGAAGGGGTGCAAGGCTGGTCAACAGATAGAATCTGTTTACCCCTTTAAATCTTTGCCTAGGAGGCCTTCTACAAGACAGTAGCTGGGTGCATTTAACATCTGCCCAAGATGAGTATTTTTATCGAGACACCATCTCTAGCCTTTACTCAACCAAGAGCCCCAAGGCAGGGGGTGTTTTAAATCGGAGTTGGCATCTCCTAGCCTTTGCCTAAAAAGGCGTATCCTACAAGGCAGCAGGACATGGAGCAGATTGTACTGGGTTACATGTTACCAGTAGCAGGATAACCTGATCTGACATGTACCTGGACATGTCAGGATAACCTGATCTGACATATGTTCATGACATATATCCTGATATCCTGATATATGTTATATATCATATATCAGGATATATGTCATGTATCAGGATATCCTGATATATGTCATATATCAGGATATCCTGATATATGTCATATATCCTGATATATGTCATATATCAGGATATCCTGATATATGACATATGTTCAGGATATCCTGATATCCTGATATGACATATATCAGGATAACCTGATCTGACATATGTCAAATACTCAGATATATGTCATATCTGACATATATCTGAGTATCTATACAATTAATCAAAATGACAATAAAAGTTTGAAATAAATCAGTAATTATTATAAGAGTAATTACAACTTTTATGTCTACATGTCTCGTAATGTATAGCGTGGTGTCTATCCAATGCTTTTTCAGAAGAATTATGTAATATTGCATAAATCAGACAATAAATAAGAGGAATACAAACAAAAAAAAGCGTGTAACCTTTTGTCGAGTTAAGAAAATAAACAAATGGTTATTGAAAGAAATAAAATAATAAAAGGTAAAGAGTGATGAGTAAATAAATATGCTTTATAGGCTATTAGTGCAACACCAAACAATGGTCTAGAAGACTGTCAATAAAAATCTGACGAGAAATATTTTATAGATGCTGAAAAACATATATTAGATCGTATTATATTTTCTAGTGTTGTGACCAAAACTAAAAATTATAACTAACTTAACTAAAAAAACCGTAACTAAAATTACCCAACTAACTTTTTAGTCTAACTAAAATTAATCGACTAACTTTTTAGTCTAACTAAATTTAGTCGACTAACTTTTTAGTCTAACTAAATTTAGTCGACTAACTTTTAGTCTAAATAAATTTAGTCGACTAACATTTTAGTCTAACTAAGTTTAGTCGACTAACTTTTTAGTCTAACTAAATTTAGTCGACTAACTTTTTAGCGTAACTAAAATTAGTCGATTAAAACAAGCTTCAGTACCAAAAACTGAATAACCTATGAAACCATAAAATTTTCACACACGATGGCACATTATTGTGGCAGTTGAATGTCCCAAATATGGTTCATAGGGGCACGTCAAATCAAATTCGTAACGTATTAAATCAACTTTGATTATTAGAATTTTGTCCCAGCTCTGAGACAACTACCAATGCGGTTGTTGCAACTGTTTATAAACACCCATTGGGCACGGAATCTAAGAAAGGCACCCTTTGAACGTTTAATTAACATTCTGCAGTTTAATTTAACATCTAATTCGGGGTTGGGAAAGCCAACTTGTTGGGGGAATTTTTGTTCTCACGCTCCAATCACCGCAATTTTTTTGAGAAACATTTTCATTTGACTTAATAACATTCTTGAGTTATGAGTTCGCACGATGCCTTAAAGTGTCATATCTGAAACATCTAAAAAATCCTGCCCACGCCGCTGGTAAAGCAGTATACGAAAAATAAAATTTTTGCAAGAATCACAAGCGAAAAGAAACTTGCTAATCGGCACATTTCAAAAGAAGATTTTTGAAACCTACCGAAAGGACTCAGTTAAAAAATAATATCAGTTTTTTACTTCATAAAAATTTGCATGCGCGATAATTGACACTTATGAGTAATGAGCATTTAATTACTTAGTTCATTAAACGGATTTTTTTAAATGGAACATTTCAATCTTGTTTTTATGACGAATTTCAAGTTTTCTTCCGTAAGTGACCGTTCTTCAAGTGGATTTATCGAAAATTTTCCTTTCGAAATAAATTTTTTGATCATTATTTGAAAAAACAAACTAGTAAAAATTTAATATGTTGCTATACTGAAGATAAAGTTTCATTACAAACAGTTTGATATATACAGATATTTTATTTTCACATTTCTTGCAGTTAGGCGAATAAACTTCCTTTATAGATTTCGAAACGAAGTTATTAAAAGCGCTTATTTCTCAAGTGCTACTTCCGAAAGTGAAGCTTTTGGAAGTTTTGAAAGAGCGGGTATGACACTCACTATCTAATACAATGGAACTATAAGAGATGGACGTGCAACCTATTGTTTTACATCAAAGAGGCCGCAGAAATCAGCGAGCCATGCGAGTTTCCGACAAACTCTAAATTTTCACCCGTCAACAAAAAAATCTATTAAAATGGCTGCCCTTTGTTTTTAAACAGAAACTCTGATCACGTGGTATTAGTTTAAATTTTATAGCATTTGTTTAATAAGACTGTTCAGGATAAGTAACTACTTCACGTGTTGACAAATTACTAAACAAATTACACCAAGGAAAAGGAAATCAGTTGTCGGCACGAACAGATTTTCATCATTTTTCCAAGATAAACATTTGTAAATTTGGGAACTTTTTTCGTGTAAACAAAGTTCCATCAATAATAAAATAGATCTGTAAAGATAATTTTAAAATGACTAAAAAAAGTAAAGCGAAAAGTAAAAATGCTTAAATAAAATTTTTAGTCAAGGTCTGGTTTCATGCAACTCCTTGGTCCTTCATTCACCAGCCTTAGTTTTGTGTATTTTTTGAGTATTGTTTCCGATATGTCGCCATTTTTTGCCTCGACTACTCTATAAGCTCCATAATATATATTCCACTGAGCATTGTTTTTTAGTAGGTGTATTTTCTAATGGGCTTTTTTATAACTCGTTTGATAATGCGAAACCTTTTAAAAAGTTATTCAAGTTTATAATCATCTTGCAAAATGTAGCCAGATATTTCATGTTTTTGTATTTCATATTTTATATACTATTTCATTTGTCATAAAAGGCACATAATAATCCATTTGTTTTTGTCAAATAAAAATTAGTTTATATATAGCTGGTAAATCATGCTATGTTAATATTAAATACTTAGTTATTCTTGCGGTTTGTCATAAATTGGCTTTGCTAAATTCTTTAAAACTGTGACAAATAATTTTTTTCTTTATTGTATTTATATTCATTTTATGTATGAGTTATTTATCCTTAACTGTATATATTTCTGTTGTTAAACATAAAAATAAAAAATTCTATAATATTCATAAACAATAAGTCTACAGCAATATACTAGATGGTGTAGTTCCCTGGACATGAAACCAATATTCTCTAAGAAGCTACAAAACTAGTTGATATTTTGTATTATTTGTTATATCTCTAGTTATACATGTACTAAAGTAGTTAAGTAAATGATCTCAATTTCTATATTATTATCAGTGTTATTTCTTAAAATATAAGGAATATCTAGCTGTATAAAATTAAACTTAAAATCTGATTCTATTGTAGCCATTCTTGACGATTTTTTTAATATTCAAATAAACATATGTAACTTATATCATTGTATAGAGCTTGACTTGACTTAAAAAATGAGGGGTCATTCGGCCTTTAAAGTTAAGCAGATCTAAAGTTATTGAATTTTGTGTAGTGCAATAATTGATGATTTTTTGACAAAAGGTATAGGGCTTGAGTATGGAAAATTTGCATTGTTATGGCAACGAAAATTTGCATTATGTCACGCAAAATCAAAACAAAAAACGTCATAAAATATGCGAAGGAAGATTATATATATACATAATTTCTATATACAAATCCTTACAACCTATTCTTCAAGAAAACATAAATAAATACTTGTTATAAAAAGAGGAAAGAATAAACTTGCAATTTCCACCTGGACACTTTTAAAAAACACTTTTTTTTTTCTATAAAAATAAACCTTGAAGTTTTGAAACGCTAAGAACTAAAAATTTATGTATAAAAGTTAAAAAGTGTGCACATTCCATTTGATTCGTCATCCCTTTTTTAATGTATACGGAAAGTTTTATAAAAATTGGATGTGTTTTGGTACTAAGGAATCCTAACCTCTAAAAGCTTTGTTTTAAAAAAATGTTCCCGCTTCGAGCTTTTTTCTTAAAAGTGGTATTAAGATATGGATAAAATTTAAATGAAGCCATATAAACCATAGTACTTTCTATATATGACTGGAAAGAGGTTGAGTAACACTAATTGATGCAAAAAACCTTTAGGTATTTGCTTAAGCATACAAAAAGACATAAGAGAGTAAAGTTCATGAAAGTTATGTGTTTTTTTTCAAACGTCAAATGTTTTTCGTTGAGCCGTGGAATCGCTATCTATTGCTGTTATCTTGAATAACTAAAAGGAAGTTGATGTAACTGGTTAGACGAGACCAAAAGTTTTCAACGAATCCGACTGACTTTATAATTTAATTTCTATTGTTTAAAACAAAAGATTTGTAACAATGCGCAATGAGCATGGTTCGCAAAAAAAAAAAAAGTAGGCTGCACGTCCATCTCTTATAGGTCATACTATTACCGATATTTAGTTTGATCATTCGCCAAATTAAGATGTTATAATAATTATTAGCAAATCTCAGCAATCGAGTTTTATATTTTTATACTCAACAAGTATAATTTTTAATCGGCAAATATTCTTACGGCAGTTTTCAACTTACCACCTCCCCCCGCCCTGTATACTAGCGAATTTACTTAGTCTCTAAATATTTAATTTCATATCAGCGATAAGAAGTACCAATTTATTAACGCTAACTTCCATCATTTTTCTCAACAAGCTTGTCATTTAATGCGAAAGCTTATATATGCAACGCAATATACGGACAAATAAGCACAGAATTGCGCTTAAATTGGTTGGCGTATTTAGGTTATGTTTGTTACAATTTAAGTACATTTAAGCTTCGGCAATTTATCTATTCTAAAATGCATACCAAATGTTAAACGTATTAATAGAGTGTTTAAAATGCAAAACATTTAATAGCATTTACCGAGATGCTCATCGTCCGCATTTAAAAATGCAACCTCCGCAATTAAATCGTGTAAAACTGTAAAATAAGATAAACCTTCAGTTAAATGGCAGCGGTCGCTTTATCAAACCAGAAAATTTCTTATCACTTTTTAATTACTTAAAAAATGCTGAATATCTATCATTTTAAAGTACATTTTCACTTTTTGTTAAAAAAAAATTAAGTTACAATATATTTTTCCCAAAATAATGTTTTTTTTTTGTATCAAAAATTTAATTTTTAGTTGTATATAAACTCATTTAATTATATTAAATATGGCTGTATACTAGGCAGCAGCAATTTTTGGCTTTAAATTGCTTCAAGCTGGAGTAGATTGTTTGTTAGAAAATAAGAGTTTTAGCGTGAAAAGTAAGATCTAAAGTTAACTAGAAGCAATTTTATTTAAAAAGTAAGTTTGAAATATCAACTTAAATGAACCGCATTTAAGACGCCATTTTTTGTAGAATTATAAAGAAAAGGTAAGGTTAATGAAATCATTCATTATGAAATATAAACTTGGATGGGTCATAATTAATACATGAAAATGTAAAATACATTTACAAATGTAAAAAAACTTAAATTTAAATAACATAGAATCGGGAAGACTTGCTACGTTCATATTTTGCACTTAGTTTTATAGTCTAATTAAGCAATTGGTTTTTCTAAAAAAAAATTGAAAATCAGATTATGATATTTTGCAAAAAATTGCGATAATTGTAGCCTGGAAACATAAAAGCCCCCAAGTTTTTGGGGTCCCCCCCTGTCCCAAACATGAGAGCAACAACTTTATAAAATCATTTTTTAAACATGTTGCAACCTTGTTTGATTGTTTTTAAAACAAAACAGTTTAAGTTCTAAATTTAAGAGTTTTTATTTAAGAACAATAAAATAAATTCAAAAATAATTATTACAACAAGATATTTTCGTATTACATTGATTAAATTGCACCAATTTTAAACCAAATTAAAAAATTCCAAATTTTCGTACAAAAACATCAACATTTGAAAACATTCAGCCGTCATCCTGTTTCGCTTAGCATACAAATTGTTTAATGCATCAGAAAAAAGGCGCTCACTTGGTGCACTGGTAGCAGGTGTACATAAAATTATCGTTGAAATGCAATACAATATTGGAAAAACATATTGATTTTGATGCCAAAACTCTAAAATATTTTGTTCGTGCACTGACAATCTTATATATTCACTGATTTCTTTTTTTAAATCTAAGGTTACATTTTTGTCACAATCATCTTCTTCATCCTCAAATGACAACTTAAATTTTTTTGATTCCTTTGTTACCTTTTTAATTGGAATTATTTCACCAACTCTTTTTGAGAGATAAAAATCTGACAAAAATTCTTTCACAATTTTTAAATATTTCTTTTTTTCGTACTTTTCAAAGAATTGAAAACTTTTATAATTTGGATCCAAAAAAGTGGCACACAATAAAAAGGAATTATTCTCTAATTCATATGAATCTTTGTAAGTTTGTAAAGATTCTAACAAATGTGATTTCAATATTACAATTAAAGGAGGAGTTTCACTTTTATTCTTACTCAGCTGCTTCTCAAGGTACTTTATACTTGGAATAATTAAAGAACACGTTGCATACCTATCGCCAGATAGTAAAACACTTACTTGATTAAAGCTTAATAAAGCATTTAGCGTTTCTTTTAAGTTAACCATTTCATCTTCATCGAGTAAATATTTTCTCATATCTTTGCATTGTTGTTTTGAATTAAAGATATCTTTTATGTAGGAGTAAAGCTTTAGCATTCGCTCTGCCATGAGAAACGTAGAGTGCCAACGAGTTTTCACATCTTGAATCAAATGAAGTATGTGATTTTTTTCGACACCTTGTTGTGTTTGACTTTCCTCTAATAAATCATTAAGTTGAGAAGAATGATTGAAGGATGTAACAATTTTACTGCACTTAGTTAATGTTCTTGCAATGAAAAAGAATTTAGACGAACTTTTTCACCTTCTTCAACTAAATCTATGACATTTTTAACAACTAATTGCAAAACATGTCCCATGCATCTTATTGGTTGAATGTTTAAACAAACTTTTAAAGAATTTAGACAGTTGCGTACATTACTGGCGTTGTCTGATACTATACTCATTATTTTATCATCTACTTTAAACTTTTCTACGATTTTTAGCAAAGCCTCTTTTAAATTATCTGCATCATGGCGGCCATTAAGGTATGCAAAGCCCAAACAAAAACTGATGAAATTTGTTTTGTCAGAAATGAAATGTTTAGTTGCAGATATATAACTATAGTTTTGACAGGACGTCCATCCGTCAGTAGTAATAGATAAAACTTTAATTGATAATAATTTTGATTTCAAAAGTTCAACTTTTTCTCAATATGAATCAGTTAAAAGAGATCTTAACTTTTTTCGGCAAGGCACTTTATACTTTGGATTTAAACACAAAACAAATTCTTTAAATGCACTACTTTCTACCAACATAAATGGAAGACAACAGGCAATAATGAAAATTAAAAGAGCTCTATCAATCTTATCGCTAACTTCTTTTGACAAGCCACTCATAGTTTTTTTTTTTTTCGGCGTTATTATTTTGTGATCATGTTCAAGATGGTAATCTAATATACTCTTTGATGTTTTACAAGAGTACTTTTTAGGTCTGTTACTATTACATTGATTACATATCCATTTTGATGTTTCCTCCTTGATCAAGTAATATTCGTATGTAGTTTTAGCTGCTTCTTCAATGGACTGAGCATCAAGTTCAATTTCTGTTTGACCGGATGAAAAACTTGAACTTGTTTCGCTATCGTTATGATCTGCAGGGTTTTGTTCATCTATAGTCTTTCTTTTATCCAATCTTTTCTTCGTCAGATTCATCAAATCAGATATTGGAGCAGCATATTCAATTGGAGAAAACGTATTATTTTTCGACATAGTTTAAAAATGCAATTTCTTAAAGTAAATTTAAATATAAATTTGAGAATAACGGTTTATCTAATATATAGCGGGAAACCATTACTTTAAGGTGTCAGTTAAGACATTCCTTAAATTTTGTTGTGTTGAGAAATTATATGAACGTAATATGAATTAAGACAAATAAATCAACTTAAAGACATTCATTAAAATTTATTATTTTCAAGAAATTTAAAATACGTAATATAATTTGTGACAATTAGGTAATAAAAATGTTTTGTTTGTATCTAGTATTGCCCCACATTTTCTTTCATTGAATTAAATAAAAATTGGTTTGTTAGTAGAACAACTCCGCCAAAAACAGCTGATATTTTATACCGAATACATAATTAGTTATTAGCATTTTAATAATAATTAAAAAAATAATAATAATTGAGAGTTGAACAAGATATATATTCAATTACACAATATAGAAATAATAAAAAACATTAATTGCGTAACAAATTGTTACGCAATTAATGTTTTTTATTATTTCTATATTGTGTAATTGTTACTAACAACTACAATCATATTGTCGTCACTGTAAAAACTGCGTTTTATGAGTGTAGAACAAAATAAATTAGGTATTATTACCTCAAAAAATGATTGCTGGTATTATATAAAAGAAATCCGATAAAGCTTCTGCATACAACACATTTCAAAAATATGGCACCATTTTTTTTTTCTAATAGTTTATGGTTCATTTTAATTAGAAATTGATAAAATCCAGATTTAAACCGCTTTTCATTGAAAGTTAAAACAAGTACTTAGTAATAAGGGGGAGTAATTGGATACAGTTTTTTTACTATTACAAAACTCCAAGTGTATATCTCGCAAACTTAAGAAAAAAAAATTTTCTCGAAAAACTCTGAAAATCAACTTTGAAAAAGATGCCATGGAGATCTAAATTGTAACTTACAGCAATTTGTTGTTAAAAAAATGGCGCTCAAACCACTTCACAACTAACACATAACAAGATTTTAAAAAAGTATTTTTTGGGTAAAAGTAACAATATATTTTTCGCAAATTAAAAACTTAGTCGACTAAATTTAGTCTAACTAAAAAGTTAGTCGACGAATTTTAGTTACGCTAAAAAGTTAGTCGACTAAATTTAGTTAGACTAAAAAGTTAGTCGACTAAATTTAGTTAGACTAAAAAGTTAGTCGACTAAATTTAGTTAGACTAAAAAATTAGTGGACTAAACTTAGTTAGACTAAAAAGTTAGTCGACTAATTTATTTACGCTAAAATGTTGGTCGACTAATTTTAGTTACGCTAAAAAGTTAGTCGACTGAATTTAGTTAGACGAAAAAGTTAGTCGACTAAACTTAGACTAAAAAGTTAGTCGATTAATTTATTTACGCTAAAAAGTTAGTCGACTAAATTTAGTTAGACTAAAAAGTTAGTCGACTAAATTTTGTTAGACTAAAAAGTTAGTCGACTAAATTTTGTTAGACTAAAAAGTTAGTCGACTAAATTTAGTTAGACTAAAAAGTTAGTCGACTAAATTCAGTTAGACTAAAAAGTTAGTCGACTAATTTTAGTTAGACTAAAAAGTTAGTCGACTAAGTTTAGTTAGACTAAAACTAACCTTAACTCCCACCCCTAATATTTTCCTTAAACGCTCATACATGCATGCAACACTAGAGCTTTATCCCTCTCTAAAGTTGGTCTCGATTAGCCGATAGTATTCCTTTAATTATAAGTTTTTTACCTAGGATTTTTTTTTTTTGCTACATGATGGTTTTAAATTGTTAAAAAGGATTGATTTATTTGTGGCTTTATTTTTTTTTTTGAAAAACCAATTAGTTTTTTTTTATTTGAGTACCCGCTTAAAAAGTGTTAAGAATACAAATTGACTTTAAAAAAATTACATTCATCATTTAAAATAAAAATACTTTTGAAATAAATAAAAAATTTATTTAATATTCTATGATAATTTATTTAATAGCATTTTAAGACTATGTTTAAAAGCGTTTAGCTTAGTGTAAACAAATTTTTTTAGAAAGTTTATGTAGCATAATATGCTGAAAACATAACTTTGTTATCTTTTCGACTATTAAATTTATGGATTCATCAAAAAGTTTATTAAAAAAATTGCTTTCATGATTGTTTATAAAATTAATTGTACAAATTGTTATAAAAACATTTATATTCATCGTAAAAAATACACTTTTTAACAATATAATATCTTTCAATAATTTAAATGTCTTTTATAGTATACAATCTTTAAAAGCAATTTCTCGCTTTATTACCTTCTACTTTATTTAGTATGTTTTTTAAACATTTTCAAAAATCTAAAAAGTCGTGGTTAAGTTGGCTCAAAAGAAAAGAAATCTATGGTCAGGAACACCCCTTTCCTGTCCACGACTGTATATATATTAGTATGGTCTAAATTTTACACATTATTTAAAATGCAGACTCCACAACCCTAAATGTGTTCTATATAATAAAATAATACTAGAATTAAAATTTTTTTGAAAAAAAACATTTTTTTAGGAGTAGCTAAAGCCTCATAACAGCTATAGCCTGTTAAGACCCATGATATACTTTTGAAGAACTTTTTTTCAAGAAAAAAAGTTCTTCAAAAGTATATCATGGGCCTCCACAGAAGCGAAATTTTATAAAAATTTCAAAAACAGTTATTATAAAAAGCATATACATATATATATATATATATATATATATATATATATATATATATATATATATATATATATTTGTGTGTGTGTGTGTGTTTATGTGTATGTGTGTGTATGTATATATGTATGTATGTATGTATGTATGTATGTATGTATGTATAAAATTCAGTTAATAAAACAAAAATATAGTTTAATAATAAGAACAATATAAAGCAATAAAAATTAATTGTGCTAATTTAAAAATCAGTTAGTTTTGTTCAAAACCTCTAGATAATCTAAGTATTGTTTTTTATCACATGTAGAGTACCTAATCTAAAAATATTAATAGAAATAATAACAGTTAAAGTTTTTTTTTGATATTTTGGAAACATTAGAAATATATATATTTATTTGCCTTTCTATCTTTTTAATTTCTAATTTTAGGTTCGATTTATAGATATTAATTATGCAAAAGCAGCAAAAAGAATTGATATTAAAAAGTTAAAAGGAACCATGTGGAAAATGATAAAGAAAGACGCAAGTTCAGAAAAGGTAAGATTTAGGTTTTATGCTGGTTGTATTAATTTTTTGTATTAAATATTTAGAGATTATAAATATTTGAGAAATATTGGCAGTTCAAGACATAAGTTTATTGAAATTTTAGTCTTTCAAAATCCATTCTGGCTGATCAAATTTGAACGGTAACAACTGCAGTCAAACTTCTATTATAATAAATTCATTTAAAAAATAGAAAGTTAAAGTTATTACATTTGCACCAAAATTATAGTGAATGAGCAAAAATACTTTTTATTTTTTTTTTGTGGAGTTCAATATAAATATTTGCAAAAATACCAAATAAACATTGTTTATGTAATTCCATTGTGGAACAAACATTGTTTTGAGGCTATAACAATCTTTAGTTTGAATCGAAATGTAGGTGAATAATAAAAAATACATCAAGTTTATGATTGGTGGGGTAAACATTGATTTGAGATCATCAATTTTTTCATGTCTTAAAATTACTTTATTTAAAAAAGTATTTTAATATTTAAAACTTTTTAAAATGGCTGCTTATTTCAGCACACCATTAAGTACTGGAATAACCAAAAAATAACTAGAGATTTAAAAAAAAAAATTCATTCTTTGGTTAAGGTTTACAATGTTATCATGAATGCTTAGAGAAACATTATATCAGTATATTTTTTCAATTTAAATTTGCCATGATGCTTTTAAAGTAACTACAGGTCTTCAAAAAAATCTCTCCTCAGTTTAAAAAATTAAAATAGTTTCTATTTTCTACAACCAAACCTAACTGAGTTTAAACTGCATCTGGAAGTTTAGTTACAAGCACTTTATTCTATTTTTCACCCTATTCTATTCTCATTTGAACAAGGTAATATATAAAACTTTAAAACTTGATTAGAGAGGGTTAGTGGTGTTAAATTTCAACAAGTTTTAAAATTCTTGAATGCATTTATAAGCTTTATAAAACTATTTCCTATTTATTTATTAACTAAAGAAACTCTAGATGAAGAATTAGAAGCATAGTGTGCGACCTTAGTGGTAAAATATATGTGGAAAAGAGGCAAGTTAAGACCAACAAATCAAGATAAGTTCATGTTAACAAAAACATATCTTTACCCTGATTTTAACATCAAAGAATCAAGATTTTCAGTCAGATTATATTCAATTTGCAGAGTTTTAAGTTAATGTTAGCAACCACATGAATATTAAACTCAGAAGACCATCAAAAGGTTGTGAGAGTCCTAGTGAAACACCATGCATCACTCTAAGCAGGAAACATGTAACACAAGTTGGTATTTATGCCAGCTTACAAAACGAAATGACAAGTATTTAAGTAACAAAAAAATAAAATTTATATTCAACGAAATACTAGTTACCAAGAGTATTTTTTAAAGCTATAACTTTCACACACTCCTTAGGTTAGCCAATGAGTGTGTGTGGTTCTTAAAAAATTTTTTGTTTCTTAATTTCAAACAAGTTTGTAGTTTTTACTACTTGATGTATTATCCAAGTAAAGATTTATTTCATTTTTTTTTTTGTGTGCTAATATTTTAAAACAAGCGTTACATAAAAGCACTAGCATTAAAGCTCACATATTGTGCTAAAAACAAAATTTACAAATTTAGATGAGATAAGAGAATGAATGTCAAGTATAGGGATACGTTTAAGATTTTTTAAAGTTTAGTTACTAAAGATATTGCAAAAGCACTAAAGCAGATAATAAAAAAAGGAAATTATGTATGGGTTTGTTTTTCTTTTTCAGGAAAATAACGATAAGTACAATATCCCAAAACCGAACATAAGACAAGAAGAAGAAGTGTCTGGTGCCGAATTTTTTGAAGGAACGTATTCTTTTAAAGATATGTACAAAGCGTTACCTTCTGAAGTTTCAAGTAATATGGCTAAAAATCTCTCAACACCAATTGCATTTGTATGTTTGTTATACTTAGCGAATGAAAAGGTAAAGTTTTTTTACATTTTGTAACTTTTGTTGATTAATTTATTTTTTTTTGCTTTCAAACATTAAGTCAACATACTTTGGGTTTAGAATTTAAAGTTAACCGGAACAGATAACATGGACGATATAGTCATCGAAAGTGGTCAAACTTCTAATGCAAAATGTTAATATAATGCTTAAATTTTTTTGGGTAATTAATTTAAATAAACGGAAATATTTTTTATGAATGAAATAAAAGTAAATATATACATTTCAAGTTATAACGGATAAAATGTCTCTGATCAAAACATCTTTATGTTTTGTTTCTGTTATTAACAAATTTTATTTTTAAAAAGCTTTTATTTTATGTAAATCCTATGTAGTTAAATGTGCGTGTGTTCTATTGATTTCATAGTTGGAATATATAACTGACTTGGATTTTAATTTAAGTAATGTGAAAATATTCTGAATATTAAAGTAATAAATACTTGTCGGCTTTTTAATTTACTATAATTAAGCTATTTGTGTAAGACAATAAAATATTACTCGCTTTTAGCGTAAAAAAATGCAAAAACTTTTCTATAAGCAACGAAAAAAACTCCTAAAACGGAGATTAAAGATGTGTGCAGTATTTCAGATTTGCTTGAATTGCTAACAATAACAGGGCGTTGGTAAAATGCAGAAATTTTAAATGGGTAAAAGGAAAAGGTTTAGTGAATACATCAACTTATTTAGGTAGAACATGCGAAGGAGTAATGCTACATCGACTGAGTGTTTTCACTAAGATTAGAAAAAATTTCCCACATTTTACACGTTCAAAAATTCTCCTTTTGATATGCTATGATATTAGTTGGTCATTCACTGGTATGATCGCAGCACTTATGCTATATTTGACATTACCCATTGGCGTAGAATAAGAATAAGGTCTTTCAGCACATTGAAAAGAATTAAACCTATGGTGCTAGGCCGTTTGCGCTAGTCTTATAAGCTTTAGATACAAAAGAAGAAACTCAAATTTAAAAAACGTTTTAAACCAATTTGCAACTATGAATGCTAACATGTAGTATGACAGAAACCATGTAAGTAATATATACTTAAATATTACTTACATGGTTTCCATGTCATTAAATTAAAATTTTGATTAAGAATGCGATTTTTGTTTTCATGCATACTTTTTTTGTCAAGGTGGGGAGATTTTGACTCAGATTACGGGTCCTGAATAAAATTTTGTGGGGGAAAAAGTGATAATAATGGCGACCCAATCAAGACACTAAAATCTACTCTACAAGTTATCAACTGATCTAAGGAAACAAAATCTATAACCAAACTGAAATGGCTCCAAAACATCAAGGAGATCCAATAAATTTACAACTGGAACTAGCATTATCAAAAGTTGAACGACTCGGTCTGAAAGTGCGCATTGAAATATATCAACATACACTCATTGGACAGATTGAAACCATCTATCGAAGCAGAATTGTCTGATAACTTCAACTTAATTTAAAATATGGATGAGTTAGTAAGAGATGACGAAAATGCCGTCAATAAATAGACATCAAATAAACAAAACATCACAATTAATCCATATAATTCTGAAATAGTTGTTACATTCATGGAAGTTTACAAAAAGTACATGTACTTAAATAAAAACCTTGCAAAGAAAAGCTAATAAATATATCATTAATGCTAATAGTAATACTAATCGTCCACGGCAGTAAAAAAAGGAACATTAAAAGTTGAAGGAGTAGAAATAATAATAATGATAATAATAAAATTGGTTGTAGTCGTAATATAATAACAATACTATGATAAAAATAAAATCACAATAGTAAAAATTAAAATAATTACAATAATTATATATAGACTCATGCAATTATACACATACAAACACACATTACATTATACCTATACATTATTAACACATACTTATATCCCCCTGAGTTCAATACAGGCTGTATACAATAATTGTATACATACATAATATACACACACGTATATATAGATTCATATATACATACACACAAATATACGTATATCACAGCAAAGTTTTGACTTAATTGAAAAAACACCCCAAGAAGAAATTCCTGGACTTCCTTTTAATGCTGAGGGTTATGAAAAAGAAAAAACGGTTTTGAATTAAAATATATAACCACTTCTGAAATTTCACGGCAACATGGGCATGATATCATGGATCTTCCCTTTATTAAAAACATCAACGTGAATCAAATCATGACTTCTACAGAAAATTAAATGAAAGCGTAAATTCTCTGAAAACCTTAAACAAATTGGGAACAACAAAAAATTCTGGTACATGAAACTACGTTAAATAGGAAGCACAAACATCTGAAAAAACACTTCCTGCATAACGAGCTCAAAAATAATGGCTGTGTCTACTGCAGTTTGAAAAAACACTTCCTGCATAACGAGCTCAAAAATAATGGCTGTGTCTACTGCAGTTTGAAAAAACACTTCCTGCATAACGAGCTCAAAAATAATGGCTGTGTCTACTGCAGTTTGAAAAATCATCGCAGCGATTAATGTACGAGACTTCATTCAACACAGCAAAGGAAACTGTTTCTTAAAGAAAACCATTGATGCTTTAACAGCCCGTCAACAAACTACACAGTATTTCGACTGTCGATGTAAACTTTCTTGCTACCATTGTTAAGAAAAACATTATTCTTCCATACGCACAGGTGGTGGTAAAGAAGAATCAAAAAAGGATATCCTGATAGTTTGATTCGGAAGACGAACTATTCATCCAACAATTGTTGTGAATGCTGATAAGTATAAAGTGAGAGCGTAGATAATTTTTACAAATTATCTACGCTAATCAAGTACCTAAAATTAGAGCCAATAAAATGGGAATCGAAAAATATTAAAACAATGACTGAATTAGTTCACCAAAATTGACATAAAGCTTTACAAGTTGGAACGGAGCGTACTTACAGTACAACAAAATCCGATGATACCCATCCTAAAAAAGAAAAACAAACACTTAGACGGATTGCAATTATTTAAAGAAGATAGCTATGATAAACATAAAATTTATCTTATTATTTGTGCTGGCAATATTGCAAGAATAGAGTTGAATAGATATAGGATGAGAAATAATCGAGAAACCATTACCGAAGAAACCATATTTGGGTAAACGATTATGGGACCTGAACAAATTACTTCAGGCTGTTTATATTTTACAAAGTTAACCAACAGCTGCTTCTGAGAACTATACAGCTTGGATATACTTGGTCTACAGGACGAGAACGAACTCCAACGAGAAGGAATTTGAGCGAAGTATACAATAAATTTAAAAAGCAACAACAACTAGACTCCTCTTGTTTTTATTACACATAGCTGCCATAAAAAAAAGAATGTCAAGAATTGCATATTTTTTGGATGAGAGTATTGCAAAGTTGAAGTTTCAAGAAAATTTGAAAAGAAACCAAATGATTTTATTATTGTTATTGAATTATAGCGTCAATTCGATCCTATAATTCAATAACAGCTCAAATACAGAATAGTCGAGTTCGCACCAATCAAACCAGATGGAAAACGAATATTCTACATACTTCATTTCGCGGTGATAAAAAAAAATATTTCGAAATTACAAAGTTAAGGGTTGTCTTGCTTCTGCTAAAAAGCACTGATCACTCACTGATCATTACTTAACGATTATTTACATTACTGGTCCTCCATTACAGCCTCTACTTCTTAACGTTATTTTAAAAAACCGATTGTAATCTGTTTGTCTAATTAAAGACATTAAACAAGTCTTTCTACAAATAAGGGTTGATACCAAAGATTGTGTCATTTTCTGATTCTATTGGATAGCGTACTTAAGAGGTAAAGAAGTGATAACTCTAAGATTTACTCGAATCCCGTTTTGCTGTAAACCTAGCCCCTGTTATACTTGGAGGAGTAACCAAACAACAGTTAATGACATATGAAAAACAACACCTGCATTAAAAGACTGAAACTCATTAATCATATACGTTGATAATATGATTACTTGAGGAACTGATCTTGAATTTAATAAAATATTGAAACACACAGCATTTTTGTTTAAAAGGGAAAGTTTCCACCTTCACAAATGGCACTCAAACCTCACTGTATTAGAAACCAATGGCTCAGAAGATAATTGCCGTGAAGTTACCATTAATGAAAATAATAACTGTTACGCAAAAATGCTTAGTATGTTATGGGACAAAGACAATGACAGTTTGCTGGTGGATAGTAGGCCAACTCGCCAAACAGATATTACCAAAAGATCAGTTTTAGGAAGTTTGGCTAAAGTTTTTGATCCACTCGGTGTAACTTCCCTAAAAAAACTAAGAGAAAAACTAATATATTGACAAATCTGTGATCTACAGTATTCATGGAACAAACAAATTGCACCAAAGTAAGCAGAGTGCTTTTGAAAAATACTTTACCGGAATTATCACCGATACCAAGAAGTATAATAGTTTAAATCAGCTACTTAAATCAACATTTTAAATCAGCTAAATAAATCAACAATTTAAATCAGCTAATAAAAAGGAGTTGAAATCCATGGATATGGTGATGCAATAAATATGGCTGATGTAGTGCAATATATGTAGTAGTACATCAAGGTAGCCAAGTGACTCAAGGACTTCTAACGGCCAAATCGCGCATTTCTAAACGACCGTTATCTATTCCCCGACTTAAATTGACTGCAGAACTCATGGTAGCTACTGCTCTTACAAATCTTTGTTATTGATACTCGAAAATAGAAACATTCTTATTGGTACTAGAAAGACATCCAGTTATTAAGATATATGGTTACCTGAATAGCTATGTGACACTACATTGGATACTTAATGAAAATTGTAAATGGAAGCAATTTGTGTTTAAATCGCGTTTAAAAATGGTCGGATTATCTGGCCCTATTATTTGTCCCTACCAATCAAAATCCAGTTGATATTGGAAGCAGAGGAGTTAAAAATGCAAAACTACTTCAATTATGGTCAACCGCCCCCAATGGCTTACATAAAAGAGTGAGTGGCCACCCAATATAACCCATACACAAATGGAAGAAGTAATTAACGAAGTTATCCCCACTAAAACACATTCCCTTTAAAATTTAAAAGAATAATAGCATGAACCTTGAGAATTATTAACATTCTTAGAAGAAAAAAAAATGTCATGGTGTGTTATAAGTATTTGAACGTTGTAATGCTACCCAGAACCTAATCTAAATTGTTCAACACGAATTTGAAAAATCCGATAAAAATAAAGAAGATTCAGAAAGTTTGCGATTGCACAAAAACCATAGCGAATTATTGACTTCTTTGGGTTGAATCAAAGGCGAATACCCTATATTTTTTCCCTGCAAGCATCCCTTTACAAACTTAATTATTCGAGAAGCACATGCACAAACACGGCCGTGTGTGCGGCCGTGGCGCAGTGGCTAGAGCGCTTGCTTAATAAGCAGGAGATCCATGTTCAAAACGAGCCTTGAACATACGTTTTTACGCAAGTAAGCACGTTCGTTTTTCACTTTAAAACACACATGAGTACATTAAATTTGTATAATATAGAGTAAATATTTAAACATATTACTATATTATAACGCATAAGTTGTTTAATTGGTCTTCCGTGAAGCGGCTTTATTTGTCAAGGCTTGTGTTATTTATTACAATAGTTATCAATCAAATAAGTCAAATAAAATAATCATTTCTAAAAAGTTGTTACATTCAAGTACATTTTCAAATAATACAAGTAAAGAAAAACCTAAACTAAATAACGTAATAGTGACAATAATTAAAGTTATATCAATATAAAAAATAATATCAATAACAATAGTAATAAGGACAATAAAAAAACAGTAATAAAAAATAACACAACAACAACAACAAAAAAACAACAACAAAAATAACAACAACAAAAATAACAACAACAACAACAACAACAACAGCAGCAGCAACAGCAACAACTGTAACTCTAACAACGAAAAAAATATTTGTTTAAGAACAAAACCAATAGGAACATCAAAAACAACAACAGCAATAATAACAGTTACAATATTGTACACACATATATATATATATATATATATATATATATATATATATATATATATATATATATATATATATATATATATATATATATATATATATATATATATATATATATATATATATATATATATATATATATACTATAACAATATTATTAATTGTAATATTATACATATATATTTATATATATTTATTTATATACAAACCGTTATTCAAACTTGTTAGAAGTTTCCCAGCGGGCACAGATTTTAAGTGATGCAACTCTGTTTACTATATTGTTATTTATGGTTAGCTGAAGAAGTTGCAATTTTGAAACACTATAGCAGTTTCTAAATGATTTTGTTCCAGCTAATTTTTTTTCCTTTATAGATGGTACTTTCTCGCAATCATACCTTCATTAGCCCATTCTGCTGATTATGAAAATGAACATCAATTATGATGTATGTTTTATTAAAAATATGTTCCGTTCATCTTTATAGATGATACTCATCATTAAAAAGCCCCTTTTATATTCTGCTTACAGGTATGATCATTAATAAAGAATACAAAAGTTTTAGCTTTGGCAATCAGAGTCGCTTTGATGTTTGGACAAACGACCACAAGAACCGGACACATACACTTGACCTTGTTCCTTGACTTGAAAATGTTCCTTGAGGTTGCGGAACTCCTATTTGTTAAAAAAAATCATCAAGCAGAAACTTGTATAATTCTTTTAGCAGAACTTCCGAAAATTCCTGGGACGATTATATTTTATTTTGTTTATTTCTTGGCCACAAATATTGCACTGATTGTGTTAAGATGTGTTTTTCATCAACAGATTCTATGCATGACTTTAAATTTATCCCCAGCGTCTGATAAAAGAATAAAGGTTGATTTCCTTTTTTTTTTAGTATATTCACGTCTTGGAAAATACCATTTTCAATGACCAGTTTGGCATCAAAAACCTTGAGAACTCCTCCAAATTTTCATTATTTGAAGACAGATATGAGACAAGAGATTACGTTAATTGCTGTTGCAAGTGTGATGTTTATTAAAAAGTTCTGAAGATGATTTAAGTTCTTCCAATGTAACATACATTAACGCCTACATAAGTTTTTAAGAAATGACACGCTTGCAAGTTTCTATGCAAGTTTCTATGCAAGTTTCTGTGCAAGTTTTTGTGCAAGGCTTTGAGTCCCATGTTAGATCAATTAAAGCAATGAAATGCAAATGTAACGGTTTAAATTTGGGTAAAACGACCTTTACAGCTCAAAATGATGAGGTAACCACTCTGCACTGAGAACTCGCCCAAAGAAGACAAATTTTAAGTGCTGTAACAAAAACCTATGTGTGGTTTTTTGAAGACAGAGTAATGAACAAAGCATAAAGATTATCAATGTTTTAACTGCATCTTTCAATGCCAGTTCAAGACAATGATTCAAGCAATGCCACCTAGCTAGCTGAGAATACTTCTGCTTCAATTGTTTGAACACGTTGTTATTTAACCTAGTTTTAATGGAGGCAATGTCGCTACAAAATTTTAGTAAATAATTGGATAAATAGGAATCAAAAAAACCTTGTCGATTAGGACAGTTTAAGATCTGAGTTGCAATTTCTGCATTATTTACTGCATTCAACTTTAGCAACTTCACAAATATTTTAGTTGGAAAATCATCAAACGCATTATTTAAATGACCAATCATAGTTTTGTCTAAAGATTAAAGCTTATTGTTGAAATGAGGTGGCAATGTCAACATAAGAACCCCTTTTTGTTTTCCTATATTAATTGACTTAAAAGACAGATGTGTCTAATGATTGTTTAATATATGTTTATATAGGATAGATTGCTCTTCAGAACATTTGGGTTAAAAAAGTATGTATGAAACTACAAATATCGACAACTTTTTACAACTGAAGAAATATTGTTAAAAGATTATCTAGCAAAGGCTTCCGTAATACAATATGGACTTACTCGCTCACAGTTAAAAAATATTAACATATGATTTTCCTTCAAAAGTTGAATAAGTCTTTCTTTACATAGACCAAAAGCAACTAGTTTGTCACGCACTTTAAGTTTTATTTTAAAAAATATCGCAGAGTTTTTTAAAAATTAGGAAAAAATTTAACAATATAGCTTTAATTTTGACATCAAAATAAAATTTAGGTATCAGAAATCTAAAAAAAATATAATGATCTTTAAAATAATTAAGTACTTTAATGACATTGATTAAATTCTTCAATTGAAGTTATTATTGCTCTTTCAATCAAAATTATTATTGCAGGAATATATTATTTTATAATTGAGTTTTTAAATTGTTTTATTTTATTGCAAGATTTTTTGGATAATCTATACAATGCCGTATTAAGGTGGGGGCTAATGGGGCGTTGATGATGATAATGGCGTTCCCCTGCGTTCCCCATTACTTTCACCCCAGGATAAATATATATATATATATATATATATATATATATATATATATATATATATATATATATATATATATATATATAAACAATTTTAAAATGTATTCTACATAATACTGCAGTTGTTTTTCAAAACGCCTTTAGCTGTTCATGACGTATTTTGAGAAAAACGCAATTGAAAAAAATTAGACATTGAGTTATTAGTAGAAGCTCTTTGTAAAACATTTTTTGAAACTAATAATGCAAGTTAAAATATTTTTTAACTCGCTTGTTCTCCGTGATCAAAACATACAAATAAAACTTGTTTAAATATTTAAAAAAAAAAAAGATGTAGAAATTTATATATAAATTAGAAGTCGAATAAGCCGATATAATGAAACAAAACATTATATGTTGTTATATTTAATTTTTTTTTAATTAAGTTTTACAGAATAATTTGACATTATATAAATTTTATATAACATGAACATATATTCATTTTTGATAACATTTATTTGTTATAGTTTTATGTTATAATAATAATTATTGTATATGTTCAGGCCCGTAAGAACAAGAACTATATTGGGGGAGGGGGGGGGGAAGGACAGATGTGGATTAAGGGGCCCCGAAATAGTTTTAAGGACCTTCTTTTTTTTTCAAGTCATTTTCTCAGCCAACTTTTTCAAAGTGATTTATTTGAAAAATTATTGAGAGGCAAATGCCCCTGCTGCTCTCACCCCCCCCCCCCCCGTTGCTACGGGCCTGATGTTATAATATTTAATACTATGACATAAAATTATAATCAATAAATTATTAATAAATTATAATTATTACTATATTACAGTTCTTATTATATATTATTATTTGATTATAATATTATATTGTAATCAAATAATAATTATGGTAAAATTTTTTTTTTTTTTTTTTTTTTTTTTTTTCTTTCTCTGTTTTAATATAATATAAGATTTTACAACTTCGTAATATAAAATTTCAATAAATAAAATAAGTAAAACAGATAGGGGCTCAAAGAAGATGAGGATGACAGTACGTTATCGCAATCTTTTCATAGAGCCCCTATAACAAGATTTCAAAAAAATATCGTAATATGTTAATGCGTAATAAAATTTCAATAAAATATCGTAATAAAACGCGTAATTCGCTAATAAAATTGATAAGCAACCAACAAAAGTAGAAATAAAACAAAAACAGATTTATGAGAAATTATTCAAAGTATGATTAACCAAAAACATTTCTTATATTTTAAAAATTTCTTTTTTTGTTAAAAACTTGAAGGAACTTAACGAATTTACCGTGCCTTTGAATCCTTTTTGAAAAGTATTCCATACTTTTGGACCTCGATATAGAATGCTGTACTCTGAATATTTGTTTATTATCCGAGGCAGTTTATATGTGTTGGACATATTCGCTCTAAGATTATAGCTATCATTTTTATTTATTTTAAACTTGTTATTAAAGCTTATAGGAGAGATATTGTGATTATAACGATACATGAAAATTAAATGCTGGTAGATATTAATTTCAAACACATTCATCATTTTCATATCTTTCATTAAGGGCTTAGCGTGTTCACGCCTATTTTTTGAGTAAATGATTCTGCAGGCATGTTTTTGTAGACTATAAATTTTTTTAATCTTTGCCGCTTGAGTACTTGCCCATGAAATGTTTGCATAGCTGATGAAGCTATGAATTAGCCCAAAGTAGATTAATTTAAGACTATTTTTATTGACGTAGGAGCGAACTCGATACATCAAACCTATTATTTTGGTGATTTTTGACTGGATATATATTATATGTGGAAGCCAGGATAATTTTTCATCAACAATGATTCCTAAGAATTTTATATTGGATTGCTTATTTACTAGTTTATCATTTAGAGATAGGTTAGGCAACTTGAGAGGAAGATTTTCTTCTTGTGTTTTTTTGTGAAATAGTATATACTTTGTTTTCTCAGCGTTAAGTGAGAGTTTGTTTGCCTTAAACCAGTTGTTTACTTTACACAGTTCAATATTCATGTCTGCATATAATTTCTTGATATCATTGTTGGTGAGAAATAAGTTTGTGTCATCTGCAAACATGACCGAGTTCATTTTTAAAGATGCATTACAAAAGTCATTTATATATATTAGAAAAAGAAGTGGACCAAGAATCGATCCTTGCGGGACTCCACATATGACATTTAATACTCCAGATTGGACATTATTTACATATTGTTTTCTGTTTGTAAGATAGCTTTTAATCCAATAATAACTTTTATTTATTATTCCGTAGTGCCTTAATTTATCTAATAGAATGCAATGGTCCACTGTATCGAATGCTTTTGATAAATCAAGAAACACTCCTAAAGTAAATTTATTATTTTCAAAACCATTAGTTATTTGATTTACTATTTCAATGATTGCATGCTCTGTAGAGAGATTTTTTTGAAAGCCAAACTGATTTGGGTAAAAAAAATTGTTTTTAATGAAGTAATCATAGATTCTATTATAAACTACACGTTCGAAGAGTTTTGAAAATACAGAAAGTATTGATATAGGCCTGTAGTTTGTAATGTCAGAATGATCATTACATTTGTATAATGGAATTACTTTTGCCAATTTAAGTACATCCGGAAATATCCCAGAATTTAATGAGAGCTTAAGTATATGAAACAGGGGTCTATTAAGACTGTGTTTGTTTGCAATAACTATATCACTAGATATCTCATCAAATCCTGGAGCCTTTTTTTTTTTTAAGGAGGCAAAGGCTGCCTCTAATTCTTCATAGCCTAATTCATAATCAAGCATGGTAACGTTATTCGTGTTTTTAAGATAGGTTTTAAAGGATACAGATGTTGGTACAATTTTATTTACAAGATTTGGACCAATATTTGTAAAATATTTATTGAATTCTTCTGAAATTAGTTTTTGACAAAATATATCGTTATTTTCAATAACAATTCGTTTAGGAAGAGAAGGTGAATTTAGTTTTTCTCTTCCCATTAAGAGATTAATGATGGACCATGTTTTTTTGCTATCAAATTTGCATTTGTTAATTTGATTACTGTAATATTTTTTTTTTGCATTTTTAATGAGATCTTGGTAAAAAAATTTATAATTTTTGTAATTTTTTTCATTATCATTGTTTCTATTTTTCAAAAATTTATTGTAAAGTTTTTGCTTTTTTTTTGAGCACTTTAATAACGATTTATCCATCCACGGATTAGCAATTGCTTTTGACTTAATTGTTATTATCTCTTTTGGACAGGTTTCATTAAAGTACTCCAAAAATGTACTTAAAAAGGCATTGTAAGCTTCATTAGTATCTTTACATTTATATACGTTGTTCCATGTTTCTTGTTTTAGTCTACTTGTTAATTTATTAGTGTTACTCAATTTTAAATTTCGTTTTTTTAAATGTATAATTTTTGAATGACAATCAGACATAGATTTAAAGTTTTTTATTTTTATGAATATCGGGAAATGATCGCTAATATCTGTCAAAAATATACCGGTTTCAAATGTCGTTTCTAAATAATTATTGATAAAAATATTGTCTATTGCTGTTGCAGAGGTTTTTGTTACTCGCGTTGGTTTATTAATAGTTGACAAGACATTAAATTTAAAAAGCATATCAAAAAAAGATTTTATTTTTGGAAATTTTGTGTTAGAAAGAGCATCAAGATTTATGTCACCAGTTATATATAATGTCTTATTTTCTTTATTTATTTTCATAATCGTATTTTTGATAAAAGTTTCGAAATTTTTTATTTTTCCACTCGGTGGACGATAAACACATCCAACTAAAATGTTTCGGTATTTTTTATTAATAATTTCAATGAAAAGGCTTTCATAATTATCATTTGAAAAGCATAGTATATTTTTTATCTTGAAAGCATATTTTTCTAAGACATAAATTCCTAATCCTCCTCCTTTTTTCCCATTTCCTCTTGATTGACTTATTAGTTTATAAAATGGTAATATATAATTAGAATTTAATTCAAGAGAACTTTCTGTATCATGCCAAGTCTCTGAAATAGATATGATGTCGAACGTGTAGTTTAAAATATTTAAAAATTCTTTAAGTTTATCAAAATTTTGCTGCATGCTTCTAATGTTTATGTGTAATACAGAAAATGAGCCATCATCTGCTATTACTTTAAATTCAAAAGGATCAATATACGGTGTGTTAATTAAGTTCATTTGAGTTTCTTGAAAAATATTTATATTTTCTTCTGATAGGTTATTTATAAAGTTGTCCTCAAAAAAGTCTAAATTTAAATTGTGAAAATCTAATTTCTGTGGAAAAAGCGCTGCCATTTTTTAAAAATGTATAATTTAAAAATATTTAATATAATTAAAAACGAAAATACTCAAAACGCTTACTCGTTTACGCATGTCGGAATAACATCTGTGTTGCGGGTGTTTTCTCGAAATTCGTGAACAATCAGTTTGTTGTAAACAACTTTTGCAAAATAGCCATTTTGACGATGTATCTTCGCCTGATCAAAAAGTTCCTTTCGAATTTTTCGCGTGGTAAAACTAAAATCTTCGTTTAGAAAGATATTAGTTCCTTTTAATTTTCTTGCTCTTTCCAAAATTGTTTTTTTGTCCTCGTAATCCCGGAGCTTCAAGACAATTGTTCGCTCTCGTTTATCATTAGCTACTCCCACTCGATGAGCCCGATCAATTATAATTTCTTTTTCAATACCAAGATTATCTTTAAATAGTTGCTTTACCTTTTTTTTTGTGATTTCCCAATTCTTTTCTTCATTATTTTCAACGACCCCGTCAATTCTTAAATTGTTTCTTCTGTTACGGTCTTCAATATCAACGCTTTTTAATTTTAACTCAATATTGTCAGAAGATATTTTACCCTGCATTTTTCGTACATTTGATAAATCGTCGTGAACTTTATTAATTTTTTCCTCAACTGCTCTAGCTTTATCGTTAAATACATCGCCAACAAAATTTAATCCAGATTTCATTTCGTCGAGTTCTCGCCGAACTTCTTTAAAACTAGATTGAAAGTTATCAAACCTCTCATTTATGTTCGATAATGCTTCATGAAAAAAAGACAAAATTGTTTCTTTTTGAATATTTAGTAGCTCTCTCATCATAGCAATCGAAACTAACTCTTCTGATTTAGACATATCAACTTTTATTTAACGAATTAAAAAAAATTTCAAAAAATATTTAACTGTAAGAAAACGCGTCTGTTCACCACGATGTTCGCCACGCAAAAAAAAAGATTACGCTACTGCAGTTTCTCCCCTCCCCTTCCCCCTTTCTCCTTTTTTTATTTATTGTTGATTATGATAGAGACTTTTATGCTGATTAAGAATCGAATAAAAACGTAATTCTTTCTCTAAATCAAAAATTAATTCGAAATTAATTTTCTATTTAGAGCACTTTCTGTTGATTTTTAGATTAGTTTTTTAGTGTAATTTTTTAAATTAATAAAGTTTAAAAAATTACAGTAAAAAACGCTAATATTCACCATTTTTTTCATACTCGGTTATAACCAATGATATATATTAACTAGATATCTAACTTACACTGCTGTTGTGAAGCAAATTTTTTTGCCAGCCAGATTTGTTTGCCAGCCAAAATGGCGGAACCGTAAAAATATTGAAGTAATAAAACAAAAAGATATTTTTGTCGAGTTGAGTAGAAATTATATTTTGTTCAATAAGAGGAGATTTCCTTTTACTCCACTTTAATAAAAAGATTGACCCAGAAGATCCTTGGTTAAAAGTAAGATTTGACCCTATGATAGAGTTTCTTAATAAAATTCTTTTTAAAGCAGATTTTACTTTTAAGATTGTTGAAAAATGTGAGCACGTTTTTTAAAGTTTTGATGTGTGGGACAGATCCATACAATCTGAAAATATCTTCAAGGAATAATCTTAAAATGCTGATGGTGCACTAAGTAAATCAACAACTTGCAAATGATATACTGTTTCCTGAATTAAATATGCACGATTTAAAACATGAGATTTTGACTGAAGACATGCAGTCTTCACAGCTTTTTAAAAGAAATTATAGAAAAGTATTTATCATTGCGTCTTTACTCATATGACCATATGTATATGTCATATGACCATATGTATATGGTCAGCTGTACACTAAAATGTATATACTCATGTATATACTCATATGACCATATGTATATGGTCAGCTGTACACTAAAAATAAATTGCATAGAGTAATGATTGGATTACGGCAATAGTCCAATAAGCTTGTTTTATTTAGAGGTTATTTAAAAAATATGTAATACTATTTTTACATTATTTATGTGTCAAAAAATATAACAATTTTTTTATAAAATAGTTATTTTATTAATGAAAATTCCATAAAGTTTTCTATATTTGTTTTTATTTTTGAATAATTGAATTTTTTATATTGAAACCTACATTATTAATAAAAAATATACATAGTATATTTTTTATATATATAGTATTAAATATATATAGTATTAGAGAAAAAACTTTTTTTAAGGTGTTGAAACTTTTGTTTCAAAAAACTATCTGCAATCGTTCACGTAGTTTTGTCCGCAACTGTATACCTCATCATTTATACTAACATTAACATTTGGATTTTTCCATAATTAAATGTATATATTTTTTATAAAAATAACTCAAAATTTTCCCACAAGATAATTTCAAATTATAGTTGTAAAAGTAAAAAACATGCGTATAGCCAAACTAAAACTCTAGTATTTGTTTATGTACTTTTAAAAACAGTTTAATGTACAAAATAAATTTATGTACAAAATAAAGGTTATCGTTTTTATTTATTTACTTTTTTTTTATTAATACGTGCTACCCGCTTACAAGCTTAAAAAAAATTGTTTCAGTTTATTTAACGGAATTTTTGCGAAGTTAGACATCTAGTTTAGGGCTGCCATTGCCCCGGTCTTTTTGCAGGAGAACACGATAAAAACTTTATTTAATTAGTTTAGCGTTGCGCTTTCCTCCGTAAAAACCGGGGCAATGGCAGCCCTAATCTAGTTAAATATATATCATTGGTTATAATTAAAATCCTTTTCAAAGATGACATAAAAATGCCTGGTTTCTATCAACAATTTAAAGAAAACTGTTTAAAACTGCATTACTTTCTGATTGATCTCTGGTTCTAATACTAACTGTCCCATATCATGTACGTTTAATTGCGCTAATCCTATTTGTCAGTCAATTTATCTACATCTAAAAAGCAATATCTTAATTTTATTTTTGAAAGTTAATTATATGTATATGTATATATGTGTGTGTGTGTGTGTGTGTGTGTGTGTATGTGTGTGTGTGTTCAAAAAAACATTCAGGGCCGACGACACGGATTTCGAAATGGAGGGGAATGGGGGGGGCACAATTGTCAGCTTTTAAAAAAAGTCTATTATATCTATAATTAAAAAAAAAAAGTCCTTTAGAAAAAAAGAGGGGGAAGAAGGAGGGGGAGGGGTACGTTACTTCGGCCCCATCGTGTTGTCGGCTCTGACATTTAGTTTAATTCTAATAAAATTTAATTTTGACGTCAATAATAGTAGTAGATTCATTCACATTCATCCACAGCAACATAAAATATATAAAAGTGTCAAAAGTAAGTTCATCCACTTTTAACTCATTAACATTCATCCACAACAACATAAAATATATAAAAGTGTCAAAAGTGCCAAAAGTAAGATAATTTACAAAAAGATACTGCATGTTAAGATCAAATGAAACAAAAAAATAAAAATTTTTAAACTTTAAGACTAAATATTCAAAAGTAAACATTTTTAAAGAAGTGTGATAAAGACATCGATATTCTAAATAATAATAGTTTATTTTCTTCTTATTTTTAGTTTTTTGATAGTTAACATGTTAAAGTTGTTTAAGTTAATGTATCATTATAAATTTATTTTGATAACTTCTAAAAAAAACTGGCAATATTTAGAATATTAAAATCCATATTTACTAAATGATATTTTAAATTAGTTTTGAATTGCAGATGTGTTTGTTTTTTATTATGAACAATCTGTTTAAAACTTTTCCATAATGAAGGTCCCCGATACTGAATAGAATAAGAACACAACTTTAGATTAAATTATGGAGTTACAAAGTTGTTTCCGGAAAATCTGGTGGGGTACTTATGGCTTATTTTACTAAAATATTGATTAAATGTTGTTAGAGATAGTTCGTGTTTTATTTTACACATGAATTGTAAGACTAAATATATATTAATTTTGTACACGTTTAATGATCCAAGCTTACTTAGAAGTGGCTCGCAAGGCACATTTCTTGTTGCTCCAAATACAATTCGGCAAGCATGTTTTTGCTTTGAATAAACTTTTTCAACTTTGTGTAATTTGTGCTTGCCCGCACAGTATTTCCGTAAGTTAAATAACTATGTATAAAAGAAAAATATAAATTTTTCAAAGACCTAATGTTTAAGAATGGTTTTGCTATATACATTATTGCAATTTTTCTTGAAAGTTTTCTTTCCAGAGAGCTTATATGAGTCTTTCAAGATAAATTTTCATCTAAAATAACACCTAAGAAATTTACAAATGTTTGTCGAATAATATTTATTTTATTTATTTTCAGATCAGGCAATTTTAGGGGAAGGTTATCTGTTTTATTTTGTTTATGAAGTAGTAAATACTTAGTTTTTGTTACGTTAAGCGATAGCTTATTACATGTAAACCATTCATTTACTTTGTTTAACTCTTCATTAACCACTGTAAAAAGCGTTTTAATATCCTTATGTATATGTGAATAAAACTGGTTGGAGTCATCCGAAAATAAAATAAAACTTAATAAGTTTGATGTAAAAGATAAATCATTTATATAAAGTTAAAATAATAGCGGTCCTAAAATCGAGCCTTGAGGAATTCCGCATGTCAATATATTTTTGGACGTTTTACCTATTTCATATTGTATAAACTGTTTTCTGCTTGATAAATATTCTTTAAACCAAAGTAAGTTATTGTTTTTTATTCCATAATGTTCAAGTTTTTTAAGAAGAATGACATGATTGATGGTGTCAAAGGCTTTAGACAGATCAATAAAAACTCCTAATGTCAAATAATCATCATTGAAGGCATTTGTTACATGGGTTACTAGCTCGGTCAAAGCGTGATTGGTTGAGTGATTTTTTTAAAAACCAAATCACTTGTTGAACAACATGTTGTTTACCGTTAAGTAGCTGTTAAGCCTATTATACATTATGCGTTCGAGTAACTTAGAAACGCATGGCAGAACTCATGTTGGTCATCACCAGATTTAAAAATAGGTAAGACTCGTGCAATTTTTAGTTTTTCTGGAACAGTACCTAATTTAATAGAAAAATCAAAAATGTGATATAGATAGGATTCTATAATATTAAAAACTGATTTTACAACATGCACGCTAATTTGATCAAAACCTGCACTAGTGTTGTTTTTAAGACTATCTAGAGCAGATCGCAACTCATAAATATCTAGTTTAGATTCATCCATTACTTTATCATAGGTTTTTAAATATAAATTATAAAGAAGAACTTTTTCAGCTAGGCCCAATATTAGGAAAAAAGCTGTTCAAATTTTCAGCAATTATTGCTTTATCGTATTTAAATTGACCAACTAGTAAAAATTTTTTGGGCAGATTATTTTTTTCATAATTTTTTGATTGCCAATAATTTCTTTAATTACCTTCCACATTTTTTTAGTGTTTCCGTTAGTTTTTTCTAACAACTTTGAGTAATAAAGTTTTTTGGAGTTTTTTTTAGTTTTTTCAAATATATTTTTATGTTTATAGTTTGTTTCATCTTTATATCTTTTATTTTTTAGGAACTTTTCATACAATTTTTTTTTTCGAGGATTTTAGTAGGCCCTAAGACATCCAAGGACATAGGAGTGACTTGGTATTTAAAACAATTTTTTTCTCAGGAAACGCATTTTCATACTGATTACAAAAATGATGAAGAAATAGTTCGTAGGCATTGTTTGCCTCACTTGATTTCAGTATAAGGTCCCAATCAATTTTATATTTTAAAAGGTCTTGCAATTTTTGTAAGGAGTTTTCATTGATCTGCCTCTTGTATACAATTATTTTTGAAGGTTTATTGTTAATTGTAATATTCTTAGTAATTAGAAAAGTAGCAAAATGATCTGATAAGTCTGTCTTAATGATACCAGTATAAATAGGGTTTTTATAAAAATTGTTGGTGATTATATTGTCTAGTAATGTAGAAGAGTTTTTAATTATTCTGGTTGGCTTATTTATTGTTGGAATAACATTATGTTGAAGAAGAGTGTCTATAAAATATTTAATGTTATTTGAAGCATGTCTCATCAAGTCCAAATTGATGTCTCCGACTATGTATACATGCTTTCGTTCTTTATTGACTTTAGTTAAAAATGTATTTAAAAGAGTTTTAAACACTTTTATATTGCCAGCTGGTTTGCTAAAAGTAGTATTAATTATAATATTTTTGTGGTTTCATTAACAATTTCAATGCATAGCGACCACTGATCTCAAAATATAACTGGATAGCGGATTCTATTGCTTTTTCCGAAAAAAGTTGAAGCCAAAATTAGCCTCCCAAGATGGCGGCGATTTCAGTTCCTAGCGGTGAAGCCGATATACATTTTATATGGTTTTATCAAACTGCGAAAGAAAATAACTAAATAAGCTAATAAATTTGTTAAAAATAAAAGAAAACAAATGAATTTTATAAATATTAGAGAAAAATAAGAAATAGTTTTTTTGAATAATTGAATTTATTATTAAATGGCATTTACAAATTTAGTTAGTCTTATGTATAATTTAGTTACCCAATGCTGTGTACTAGAAGGTTAATAACATAACAGTATGGTAAGCGGCAATCATTTCTACCTACAATTTTATATTCTCTATTTTTTGTAGCAAGATACCATTTTGTACAAATGCTGCATCAATTGTTAACTGAGTGCTGTCAGTATGCAAAAACTCAGGGGTTCCTTCTAGAATTATATTTCACTTGAATTCTATTATTGCATAGACTATTTGAATAAAATATTCTAAAGTGTCACTTATACTGATAAAAAAAAACCAGGTCTAAATTATAGTTACTAATAACAATTTTTAAAACAAATAAAAAGTAAATAATAGTTTCTTATAGTTTGAAGGTTAATCACACAATACAATTATTTTTTGAGTTTATTCGCATAATATGTTGATTATATGATATATTAAATTCAAGAAAACGATTTGCTAAAGGATACATATCATATCATTAGTCTTAAAGAGATAACTAGTACACAAATGATCTTGTATAATCGAAAAACTGGTTTCATTGGATATTTGGCAGCAATTAAATCTGTTCAAGGTATATTTCTCGACTGGGTTGAAAAAGAAGGTTCACCATTAAATTATTTATTAACATCTAAACACAGTCAAAACCATCTAGAGCTCTTTTTTGATGCTGTGAGATCAGCAGAAATGTTTAACAGCAATATCAATTGCCAACAATTCACAGCCACATATAAATGAGTTTTGATGCAAAGTAGCGTTCAATGTTCAGAGATAAAACTCATATATAATATGTTTTACACGATTCTTTTGACTCCAGTACTAAAATATATTTGACTGAGATTGAATTAATAAGAAAATATGGTTTTTTGGAGAGAGAACCAACTGTTACTGATCACGATAATGCAGATATTCTAAACTGCAACAATCTACTTAAATACAAAAAAGCTTTGATCTCATATATTGCTGGATACGTAGCTAAAATGACTTAAAAAAAATATATCTTCATTAGCTATCAGAATGCATTAGTATTGCCTTTTCATTACAAAATAGCTTTTTAAAATTCAAAGGCAAAAGAGGTTTGATTAAACCAACCATGAATGTTATTATCGTATGCAAAGAAACTAAAAGGTGTTTCCAAACTTATTGGTTGCTTTAATAGATTGCCACTTTCCAAATGAAATAGGAATTCAAAATGCAATTGCATGTGCTCTTTTGAGATCAGTCGATTTCTCGAAAATAATAATTGAACTAGCTCTTCATGTTTGACTCAGCCATAATTGATAACAATTTATTTTCCTTGGTTCAGCTCATTTGGCAGTTTGGCTGCCAAATTAACTAGGAAAACGAATATTTATATATATATAGTAAAGTACAACCAAATAAAATAAAGCACAAATAACTATATATAAAAAAATTCTAGAAGGAACCCCTAAGTTGTGTGTACTCACAGAGCTCAGCTAATAGCTCATGCAGCATTTGTAAATTTGTGATATCTATTTGAAAAACTAATTTCATAATAGCTTATTTTAAAAAGATATTCAGCTGCCTACCATGCAGTTGTGTTATTAACCTTCTAGCACACAGCATTGAGTAGTTAAAAACTAAAAGGTGCATAAATTGTATTATAAACAATATTAAACAAATAATAAAAAAGTAAAACTTAGATTAAAAGAAAGTTAATAAATGAAAAATAAACAAAATATGAATAAAATTATTTCAGTTTTTCAAACTTAAAATAATTATTTGAAAGTTGTTTGAAAATTATTAACTCCTACTTTCTCATTTGTTCTTTACAAATGCTAAATAAACTAATTTTAGTAAAAAAAAAACTGAAAATTTTTATCTTATTTAATAACATTTTTCTTTAAAAAAGCAAGATATTATATAAACTTATTGTTAAGAGTATATTTTGTTGAACATTACATAATTTAGAAATTCACGTAAATATGCAATATTGCGTTTTTTTCAAAAATTATTGTTATGTAAAATCGAAAATTATATTTATGTTTGCGTCTTGCACATTTAAAAATATTTATATATATAAATGATAGAAAAGTTTGTTACAAAAACTTCTTCATTTGTCACCAACCAAAACCGTCGCCATCTTGGGAGGCCAAAGCTGGCTTCAAAAAATTTGCTGTGTACGCTATCCAGTTATATTTTGAGATCAGTGATAACGACTCACAATCTGTTTCATTAACGCATAGAACAAAGTTAATTGAATTGCGAACAAAAATACTTACGCCTCCGCCACAACATTTTTCCGCGGTTGATGAATTGACGTGTAATTGATTAATTCAAAATGTAAATTTTATTCATCGTATTTACACCACGTTTCTGTTATACAAATAATGCTAAACTTGTGTTTTATTTCATCCAAGAAAAGTTTAAAGTTTTCAAAATTTTTATTTAGACTTCGGATGTTAATATTTAATATTGAAAATGCTTCTTTATTTTTTTTTTAAATATTGTGCAGATTCCCAAACCGTGTAGTATATTTTCCATTACGCGAAATCTTCATTTTTTCTCTTAATTCACGTCTTATTTCGTTTGTTTCGTATGAAAAATCTTCATTGATAAAAAAGCCTGTTCCTTTAAGCATCTTTGGGTATTTCAAAATGTTCTCTTTGTCTTTATAATTCAGCAATTATTTTAAGTTAGTTCTTGGTTTATCCTTTGCATTCTCTGTGATAGTACGTCTTTCGACACGGTGCGCTCTTTGAGTAACTATGTTACTTATTTTTAACTGTTTGTTTAAAATACGTTGGATTTTTTTTTTCAGCTTGTTTCCATGTTTCTATAATTTTTTATTAATCAAAGTACCTTGTGTAAACTCGATACTTTTTTCTAAATCTTTAACGTGTTGCTGTATTTCTTGTTGCTTTTTTTTCGACAAACGAAATACGGTTTGTTACATTTTCAATTAAAAATAAAATCTTGTCCATTTTGTCACTTTGAATTGCTGCATAATAACTGGGTCGCGTTATTAAAATAGATTTTTTAAACGATCGATTTCTAAATTTTGATGTAAAACGTTTTTAAAAAATGGCGAATATTAGCGTTTTTCAGTGTAATTTTTTAAACTTCAACATCGAGTTATAGTTGGAGTTAGTTTCATTTAGTTAGTTTCACTTTTTGATGATTTTCAGACCTATGTTTTTATACGATTCTTTATCAACATAAAGTTCTCTATCATAATCAGCAATAAAAAAAAGGAGGGGGAGGGGGGAACTGCAGTAGCGCCAAAGATTACTACATATGTCCAATATCATCTGAAAATTCAATGACATCTAACAACATCTTTAGGAAGTTGTAACTATATCTAAGAATTTTCTTCCAGTTCAATGATATCTCGAAGAATTAGATGTAGTTACATCTGAAAAGTATCTCTTATGTTACTGCATCTGGTTATAATAATGCATAATTAGTTTTTTTTTTTTTTTTAGATGTTATTAAATCTGAAAAAGATCTCTTATGTAACTGCATCTGATTAAAATGATGCATTTTTAGTTATTATTTTTTTCCAGATATAAATACATCTGAAAAAATCATATATGTAACAGCATGTGATTAATAAAAGATCTGTTATTATTTAATATTTTTTTCCTAATGTAATTTAATCTGGAAAAAATCCTGTAGTTATTCTTAATGTAATTGAAAAGATAAAACTGCAAATCTATAGAATCTGCAGAAGTAGTTGCACAGATGTAGTTGTTCTTAATACAATTGAAAAGATGTAACTACATCTTTAAAATCTCCAAATGTAGTTGCACAGATGTTGTTATACTCAATTGAAAAAATGTTAAGCATCAGTAATATTCATATACTTTTTGCACAGAAATTATTAGACATCAATGACATTTCAGATGTTGTTGGGCAGATGTTGTTATACCTCATTATATTTACATATGATGTGAAAAGATGTTATCAAACATATCAAAAACTGATGCTGTTACCATGACCCATTGTTATATTAAAAGATAAAAAACTTAGCACTTGTCCATTAGCTGAAATGTCAAATCTTAAAAAAATATATTTATTTAATAATTCGTAATTTTTCATTTATATTTACAAATGATAAATAATGTAACTATTTTTTATAAATATATTATATTAGTTATTAGGATATTTTTTTTTATTAAATATGTAATATTTTTATTTTTTATTATTTTTTTATTAAATATATATATATTTTTATTATTACTATTAAAAGGATGATTTAAGATATTAGCTTTTTTTGATTGACACAAAATTAATATTTAGAAAAGTTTTTTTTAAACCATAACAGTATAATAATAATTTATCTAATCACTCAACTTCTCAAATCAACTAAGACATAGAACTAACAAACTCGTAAAAAAAAATCCGATAATTTCAAACAAATCCGATTAGTTGTTAGTGGCAAACCGAACAACTTTATTTATTGGTATTTAATTTATCCAAACAGAGAATTCGTAAATAATGGCAAAATATTATAAACAACCAAAGCATCCTAATAACCGTAGATATATAAATTTCTATATCTATGGTTATAACTGTTTTGCAGGAGATCAATATAGGATATCAATATAATTATAAAGATATCTTGAAGTGTTTGTTTGACATAATTTATGAACCTAATTACAATTTAATACATTTGTGTTAATATATTTAAAAAAAAAAAGCTGCTTTTAAAAGCAGTTGGAATAAATTGTGTAATATATATTTCATTTTGCGTTGGGCTAACAACAAAAAGTGTTTATTTTAATACATTACTGAAACCATGATAGCTCTTTGTATCGACTTAGTGTTCAAAGATATAGTTGTTTTATAACAATAAGTTAAAAGTAACTTATGTTACTTTTAAATTATTTTTTTTAAAAATAAAGGAAACTAAATGTCAATTAAAGTTTACTTCTTATATAAAAATGAAACGAGTTTGAAAATGAAAGTAATTTGTTTATAAAGTTTACCGCCTTTATTTTATTTAAGAGCAGCTTTGGCGCAGTGGTAGCGCACTTGCCTTAGAAGCAAAGGATCCTTGTTTCAAACCCCACCTCTGGGCAAGTTTTGCGACATCGGTTAGGAAGGAGGCGTGAACTTCCTCTTAAATGCTCATCCGCGGTGCTCTGTGATAAGACCGCAAGGACTTCTTGAGGCACCCTAAATTAAAAAAATTTTTTTTTTAGTTGTTTACGCATTCTGAATGGAATAAACTATTTTTTCAAGATGGCCGAATAAGTCCGGGTATTTCAAAAAACGATACTAAATATCGAAAACAGTTTTTTGAATCGGGCTAAAAATTATGATTATTTATGCAAAAACGACTTTTGTAGAAAAATTAACACTACCATAGTTTATCTGAATCTAACGTGACATTATTGTTAAACATACTCAAACTGAAAATTTATCGATGAATATAAGTCTAGTTAAGAATAGTACACAAAATACTTCATCAACTTGTTGCTCTCACGTTTGGGGCAGGGGGGAAAAATTTGGGGGCTTTTTTGTTCCCAGCTCCCAGTTCCCATTCTCCAATCATCGCAGTTTTTTGCAAACCCTCATTATTTGACATAAGTATAAACATATAAATGTTTGGAGTTTGCTCCATGTCTGGAAGTTACCTTGAACACCAAAAAAATCTTTCTACGCCTATGTATAATATTGTACATAGTGCCATTATATTTGTGATTAATTTCACATTATTAAATATTGAAACAAATTTTAACTTTACCTATGATTATAGGTAAAGTTAAAATTTGCTTCAATATTAAATGATGTGAAACTGCTCACAAATATTATGGTACTATGTACAATATTATGGTACATAGTATGGTATCATATAATTTAAAATTCCTGACAGGGTAATAAACTTTAAGTCTTTATTTAAAATAGTATTTGTCACACAAAAAACTATCCTCAGCAATATTGTTCTTAGTGGCCATTTTTTTATGTGAATTCTAAATCTTATATTTAACAATAAATTTGTAAATAAAGATCAAATAAACAAAATGTTTGCATTCAAATGCTAAAAATGTAAACTAAATATAGTTTACATATGATGCTTAAACAATCATTTGCCAAATACCCCCCTCCACCCTCAATCCATCATGAAGTTACAAAATTCAGGAAAAGAGAATTTAGGTACCAGAAGTGCAACACTTTGTAGGCTATCTGCGGGACCCTATTTTTCAATAAAGTTTGGAAGGTAGAAAATAATTAGAGTAGAAAACTTAACAGACAGTTTTTAAAAATAACCGAACTTGACAATAAAATCAACAAAAAAGAACATCAACAAAATTTTTATGAGCAATAAAGTTAGACAATTTTGACATAATTCTCCCTATGTACTTTCTAATGCTTAACAAAACAATGGTCTTGTTTTTTGAATTGTTGATAATCAATATAAAATAATTTTTTTTTCAATATATTTTTTTATTGACGATTTAATACCCTAGATCTAAACTTGACCTAAACTTTTTTTAAAAATTTTAACTTTACTTAATTTTAGACATGCGAAAGAACTGAAAATAAAAATCTCATTTTTTTATTTTTTAGTTTTGCTGAAAAAATCATCTAACGTATTCTTTTTATTAAAACGCAAAACTCATGTAAATTCCAGAAAGTGCATTCACTGCGTTAGGGAAGGCGTTTTGAAAAACAGCGGCAGGATAAAGTGTTCAGTTTTCTATAAAAAAAAGAGCAATTATAAATTAGTAGAAAATAAGTTAACAAAAATTTTTCATTTAACACTGTGTTTCATCAATAAAGACTCATTAGAAATAAATGATCAAACTCATTTGCTCATTCATTTCCTGATGAACCTTTTTATTGATGAAACACAGTGTTAAATAAAAAACTTTTGTTAAGTGATTAGCTACTAATTTATATATATATAAATATATATATATATATATATATATATATATATATATATATATATATATATATATATATATATATATATATATACATAATTTCAATATCTTCGCTTCCAACAGGGCTGCAAGCAACAACAATTAGAGTTAGAAGTTACTGGAAGAGAAAAGATGAAGTTTATAGAGCAAGATAACGATTGAAAGACGTCTCAAAAGATTGCAAATTAAATGAATCAGGAAAGAAAGAGGAAGGAAGCGAATTCAAAAAAACTGATATTCGAGGAAAAAAATTAGACGAATAAGAGTTTTTGGAACATTTGGCAATAGTTACAGAAACAAGGGCGAGAATGAATTTGGTATGAATGGCGGACTATTGCCCGCCATTCATACCGAAGCCTAAATATATATATATATATGTATATACATATTTAGGCATATATTTATTTATATATATATTTATATATATATATATATATATATATATATATATATATATATATATATATATATATATATATATATATGTATATATATATATATATATATATATATATATATATATATATATATACATATATATATATATATATATATATATATATATATATATATATATATATATATTTATATATATTTAAAAAAACAATTGCTTCCGAATTTAATAAATATTTTGTATCTGTAGGACAAAACTTAGCCGAAATAATTCCAAACCCTAAAAAATCATTTAAGGCAACATATGACCCTCTAAACTCGTATCTAAATTTTTTTGATTTGTCTTTTGAAGAGTTTGAAAGTGCTTATAAATTGTTAAAGTCAAATAAAGCAGTTGGTCCAGATGATGTCAATGGGAACGTTATTATAAACTGTTTTGACGTTTTAAAAGACATACTTTTCCAAATTTTTAAATGCTCTATTAATCAGAGAGTTTTTCCTGATGATTTAAAAATAGCAAAAATTATTCCTATATTTAAAGAAGGAGAAAAAACTAATGTTAAACACTATCGTCCAATTTCTATCCTCTCTGTTTTTTCTAAAATTTTAGAAAGAATTTTGTACAACAGAATATACAATCACCTTTTATCAAACAAATTATTATATAACATGCAATATGGATTTAAAAAAAATAATTCAACAGAGCATGCAATTATTCAGCTTACAAGAAGTATATCAGACTCATTTAATAATTCTAAATTCACATTGGGAGTATTTATTGATTTAGCGAAAGCGTTTGATACCATTAATCATAAAATTCTTGCAAAAAAATTAAAATGTTGTGGTATAACAGGCAATGTTTTAAAATTGTTAAAAAGTTATTTAACTAATCGCAAACAATTTGTTTACGCCGATGAAACATTATCATCAAATTTGTTAAATATTACATGTGGAGTTCCTCAAGGATCCATATTAGGACCTCTTCTTTTCCTTATTTATATTAATGATTTATACAAAGCCTCGGATTTAATAACAATTATGTTTGCTGATGACACCAATTTATTCATGTCACACAAAAGCATTCCTACTTTATTTAGTTGCTTGAATATCGAGTTAATCAAAATATCTGACTGGTTTAAGACTAACAAATAATCTCTTAACATTGATAAAACTAAATGGGTTCTTTTCCATCCTCTTATCAAAAAAAATAAACTGCCAATTAACATGCCTCATCTTGTTATTGACAATATACAAATTAAACAAGTAACAGTAACCAACTTTCTAGGTGTTTGTATAGATGAAAATCTTACATGGAAAAGTCACATTAAAAACTTATCAAGTAAAATTTCAAAAAGTATAGGAGTATTGTACAAAGCAAGAAATGTTTTAAATAAACGTACTTTAGTACAATTATATCACTCATTTATTCATTGTCACATAAACTATGCAAACATTGCTTGGGGTAGTGCAAAGAAAATTAAACTTAAACCTCTTTATTGTCAGCAGAAGCATGTAGCACGTCTCATATATTTTAAAGACCGTTATACTCATGCCAAGCCTCTATTATTTGAAATGAAAGTTTTTAATATATATGAGCTTAACATTTTTAATATTCTTTGTTTTATGTTTAAATGTAAAACCAATTCATCCTTTATTTCTTTCCATAATTTGTATTCATCGAAAGATAAAAATAAATACATTTTGCAGAATGATAATTTTATAAAGCAGCCCATTTTTCAAACAAATCTTTTTAAATTTTGTATTGATTATCGCAGACCATTCTTATGGAATAAAATAGTTTTAAAAAATTTTACTAAGGATTTTATTCATCAAAGTAACTACTTTTCTTTTAAATGAAAGCTTAAAGAACTCATTTTTACAATTGAAGATGTAACAATATACTTTTGATATATTTTTTTTTTTAGTGATCTTCCTTTTTACCCCCTATTTAACTATTAGTTTATAAAAATTATATATGTATCATTAACAATTGTAATATATAATAATGTATCTTGTATTTGTAACGAAATATTTTAAGTTTCTTACTTCGTTAACTTATTTCTTATCTTGTAAATATTTTATAAATTTTAACACGATCATTTCTTAGCGGTACTCGACGACAAGACCGTATGGTCTTCAACGAGTTCCCGCGTTCTTTTATTATTTAATAACGATTATTATATATATATATATATATATATATATATATATATATATATATATATATATATATATATATATATATATATGTTTTTATTATTATATATTTGTATTTTAAATGTTGTAACGAAATGCTTATTTATAAAAAGTAATAAAAAGAACACAACAAAAAAAAAAAAACAAAAAAAAACAAATATATATATATATATGTATATATATATATATATATATATGTATATATATATATATATATATATATATATATATATATATATATATATATATATATATGTATATATATATATATATATATATATATATGTATATATATATATATATATATATATATATATGTATATATATATATATATATATATATATTATATATATATATATATATATATATATATATATATATATATATATATATATATATATATATATATTGTATTGTATTGGTTTAATGAAAGAAAATTACAATAACTATTGTATTGTTATGATGAAAAAAATTACAATAACTATTGTAGTGTATTACTTTACAATAAAGTAGAAAAGCTAACTTATTTTAACGTATTTATATTCATCTCTGACAAACTTACTACTATTTTTGCTATTTTTTATTTACGGATTTGCAATATATTGCACATTTTATTTTTTACATATTTAGATTTTGCATCACCTATTTTGTTATGTATTTCTAAGCTCTAAATGGCCGCAAAATATTGCCTGTCTGATGATAACGTTATTGTTATGAAAAACAACATTCATAAACTATTTTATTCAGCCCTTTTATTTTTTCCTTTTGATTTTGATGCTGCAAAGGAACTTAAAATATTTATGAAAAATAACTTTAGTATGACAAACAGTTAAACATAATAATTCTTCTTAAATAAAAATGTTAATTTCTTTTATTACAATAACAATATATTGTTATTATATTACAAAGACGAATTACAATACAATATTTATTGTTATTGTAGTGGGTAGTCAACTGTAGTTCAATCGCATGAAGATTTAAGAACATTCAAAATAGCAGAACCAAAAAAAAGAGTTAGGGTTAATAAAAGAAATAAAACCACATCAATTCTTTAAGATTCACCATGTATGAATGTTTTAAAAATAGAAAAAGAATCAGCTAAAAAGAAATAGTTAGCAATTGAAGAGAGAAAACAAACAAAAAAGTTAAATAAAGATAATGATAAGTTGAGTAAAAGATCAACTAGTAGAGGAAGTATACACTTAATGGAGAAAAGTTTGAATCGTCCAATTAGCTCTGTAAAAAAGGAGAATTTTTTTGTATTTGTGTAGGAATGTTTTCTAAAAGTAAACCAGAAAAAGTCTGGATTCAATGCATCCCACCTTTGGGCTCACGAGTCATGCATAGTCAGAAACTCTTTGTTTTCATTTGCAAAAAAAAAACCATCCCTATTTGTTAATAGTTATTGTAATTTTCTTTTAAAATAAATGAAACGTTTGCGCATTTTCAAATGCCTTAAAGAGATGCTAAGGCAAAAACAAACAAACAAAAAACAGTTTATCTTTACTACTAATGTTTATTCCTGTAACAAATGTTGATACTTTAAAAATGGTTGAGACCATTAAAGCTTGAAAACTATAAAAACTTTTAGGCTATAGCCGAAAATAGCAGCTGATGAGTAAATTTGTCTTAAACTATCTAGAAAAATTTACATTCAACAACAATCTTTAAACTTCATACAATAAGTTCTTGGTGTTCATAAGTTATGACGATGTAAAGTTTACAACGTCAAATTGATAAGATTTTAAAATAAAATAAAATATGAAATTTAAAATCTGTTAAGGTGATACTAGCCCGACAAATTTCAAAAATTTCAGATTTTTTTTTTTTCTAAATTTGAAAAATAGAATCATTGTAGATTTCAAAAATGTATAGTTTTACTATGTTTTTAAGTAATTTAGTGACAGAAAATGTTAATTTGGTAATATGATCTCAAAAAGAAGCCCTTAGCAACCGAATAGCAACAATAAACAATGCTCTCTTTTGGGCTAACTTTCCATAATTTTCATCAAACAATTAATTTCTATTATTATTCTACATTTCATATATATCTCCTTTGCTTTTTATCGACTTTGCAAATACTTTAATTCCATTAATAATATTAAATTGAATTGTATAGTGAGAAGGAAGTGAATTTATAACAGTGTATCAATAACAGCTTGTTATGATTATTTTATTGAATTTATTGCATTTATTTTTCACATTTTACTGCTTTATTATTCTAGATGGGAAATAAAAAAAATAGCAAAAGAATAAAAAGAAATTATTTTCATGGAAATCAACATAAAATGTCTGATCAACAAAACATTTCACCTGAAAGTGCTTCTTATTCAAATATGTTTAGTAGTACTAATAGTACAAGTGCTAAAAAGTTGAACAAAGCAGTTAATTGTATTGGCAGTTCAGCTAAAAGCAAACAGACATCTAACGACCTTAATTTTTTTATATTTATACATTTTGGCATTATGAAAGATTTATTTGAGGAGTTCTCACGCTGTTCTGAGTGTAGCTCACCTGTCAAGCTTACACATAATAAAAATGAAAACACAAAGGGTTTTCACTTAAATTATGTATAAAATTTAGTGTTTGTTCAGCATGCAGATTTTCTTATACTTCTCCTCAATATATACCTTTACAAAAAAGTAAAACTGTAAAAAAAGCACATGAAATGTGCACACTTTCGCACAGTTATGGCTTTTCGCGAGATAGGCAAAGGTCATGCTGGAAACATTTACAACAATGATGAATATACCTTTTTCTATTGCATTTACTACTTATAAAAAAATTAATAAGACTCTTTATTGTGCATATGAAAAATCTGCTGAAAAAAGTACCCAAAAAGCTGCTCATGAAGTGCGTCAAATGATTAACATCAATGCGTGTAGCAATGATATTGTTGACTGTCATATTTCTATTGATGGAACATGGAGTCCGCTCGTGCTATTTCAATTTTTTGTTCTTCATTAAGTTAGTTTAACTTAAGGTACAGTCATTACATAGGAGATGGGGACATTAAAGCATACAGCAAAGTAAGGGAAGCAAGACCTTATGGAGAAACGTTGGTACCAGAAAAACTAGAGTGTCTCGGTCATGTTCAAAAGAGACTTGGAACAAGACTTCGGAATTTACGTGCAATAAAAAAAAAAAAAAAGTTGAATGAAAGTAAAACTCCCTCAGGTAAAGGGAGACTAACTGATGCAAGTATTAACTCAATGCAGAATTACTTTGGTATGGCTATTCATCAGAATGATAAACTCTACCCTATGAAAAAAGCTGTACTTGCAGTTTTATGGCACTGCTGCAAAGGTGATGCAGCTACGCGTCATCAATTTTGTCCCAGAACCAATACTAGCTGGTGCAAATGGCAAAGGGATACAATTACAGGACAATGCACTTACAAAAACAAGTTAAATTTACCAGTTGCTATAAAAGACCTATTACACCCAATATTTATGGAACTTAGTTCGGAAAATCTTTTGTCAAAATGTTTACACAGCTATACCCAAAATCCTAATGAGTCTTTTAATCAAATAATCTGGGAAAAATGCCCTAAAACACATTTTGTTTCAAAAAATGTTTTAGAGTTAGCTGTTTTCTCTGCAGTTATATCTTTTAATAGAGGTTACGTTTTTCATAAAGAAACATTTAAGCAACTTGGATTTCATTGTGGAAAATATTTCCTTCTCGGTGCAATTAAAAAAGACAAAAATCGCGTCATTCATATGGAAAGGAAGGAAAAAGAAGTGACAAAATCAAGTAGAAAAAAATTGAGAGGTATAAAAAAAAGATTTAGCATGGATGACTCCTATGTGTCTGGAAATTTTTAAAGATATATATTGTTAAAGTTGTTTTATTTTGTTTTCTTGCGTTTTCTCTGTTAACAGATTTTTAAACTTTGAACAAGAATATCTTTTGAACTACTTGGAGATTATGGCTAAAATTTTCACAGATTTTTCATCAGGTTACTATGAAGGGATTTGACCAAAAAGAGACTTTTATAGTTAGCTGTTGTCGAGATATTGACATTAGCAGCACAAATTTTACATAAAAATTAAAAATTATTTTTTAAAGTGCAGCCATTTTGATTCTGTAAAAGTCCTGATGGTGATTCTGGTCAAATCCCTCAATCAACATGTTGTTAACCTTTTTGCAAAATTTTAGCTTCACACACTGACTATTTCATGAGAAATCCTTGTTTAAAAATGTAGTTAAAATTGTATATTTTTTGCTGACTCAGCATGTTTTCGAGTATACTGATACTTTTTATTATATTTAGTCTAAATAATTTTTAATGCACATAGTTTAAAAAAAAAATTGCATCAAAATTAAATAAATTGACTGTTTTAATTTTTTTAATGGTCTAGTACCACCTTAAATATAAATTTAGTTTAAGATTGTATATAAAAAAAATTAAACTTGAAATTGGTAAGGAGAAGACTAACATAGTAAAGTTTTGTTGTTTCCTATCTCTAATCTTTGGCAAATTTTAGACGAAGCACATACATTTGTCATAGAAATGACCCTACACAGGTTTATATTCTGTTTCATATCTAAAATTTATCTTTATGAAAGATAAAATTTTTTCCTTTTCCTTATAATAAAGATTAGCATTAATTTTCATTTCTTTAAGACTTTTTTATCCAAGAAAAAATTTTTTCTGTCGGTCCCAAACAGCTTTTAATATTCATTGTTTTAACAAGAGTATTTTTTACAGATTACAGATTTACAGATCCTTCTTTAAACTTTTGACAAAGAGAAACTTTGTCAAAAGTTTCTAACTTCCAATTATTTTTCCACTGAAAATAAGAATTCTACTTTGATTGGTCGGTACTAACGCTTAAAATATAATTAGCAAGAGCTTTTGGTGAATTAAAACTCATTGCATCAATAGAGGATCCAGGGATGGCTAGTCTAGAATCAGAATAGTTGGATCCTCCTAAAACTTATGGAATAACATTATTATTCAAAGTTTCCCAATACTTTTCTGTTATGTAATCTTCGCATAAACGGTTTTCTGCTGAAAAGTAAAACTTAAAGTACTTCAAATTATTTTTTGACACGAGGATTTAAATGTTTTAGAGTAATATTTAGAGCATACACTTGAGAACTCAATATCGATTCCGTTTAAAAGTAATTTTTGAGCAAATTCGTTTCTTTCTTTTCCATTGCAGTTGCTTACAACCCAAGCTACTATTTTGCTTTTATGTGAAAAGTTATCAAATTTAAATACTTTACTATCAGAATTGTTACTTTTTGTATGATAACTGTAAGGAATTTGAATATCTGAGTTTACAGTATACGTTGAGACTAAATCAAAAAACATCTTAATACCTTCTGTGGGTGGATTATTAATTACAGATTCCTTACTAAAATAAATCCAAAGTTGCCCACATTTTCGATTACTCCGCAATTTTTTTAATATAGAAAGTGATGGTATGTTACGACGATAAAATATCACAACATCGATTATTGTAAAATCATTTTGATAATGTGATATCTTAAAATTTGATGAGTCAAAGTTACAAGAAAGATTGGTAAAAACAGCCACGGCCTCGCTCCATAGAAAGTTGTATACACAAGAACTAAAATCTTACCCAAATGAGAAAAAAAAAAAAATTATTAAGTTTTATCAGTTTATTTGGTTTGATTTAATAATAAAAATTTGCTTGTTTATCATTACTTGTTTTATTAATTTGTTTATGATATATTAACATTACTTATAATGATTAAATAAATCTAATGGCTACATTTCGTAAAAAAAAGTAATTTCATTTAATAGGCTACAGCGGCGCATATCGGCTACAGCGGTGCATATCGGGACAGTGGGGCATAACGGGATAGTTAAGCCTGAAGCCTTATTTCAGCTGAAAATCTTTTTTTGATAACACATATTAAATTATTGTGCTTCATTACAATAAAAATAAAATTAAATTTAGAAATACCGAAATGCATTAAAAGTACCGAAAAGCATTAAAAGTACCAAAATGCATCAGTAAGTTTGCAAAAAACAAAGTTCGCGTATTTTCTTAAGCAATACAACATCAAAAGATTAATCTTGAACTTTTACTAATTTGCTTTATTTATAAAAAGTTTATATATTTCAGACAGTAGCGTAAAATCGGATCAAACCGCACACCATATCATTCAGCACACTGATCAAAATTATCAAATAAAAACTAAACGGGTATGGCTATGAAAAAAATAAAAATAGATTCAAATACATCTCCTCAATTCGAATTGATAAAATTATATGCTGATTCAAGTCCATTTTTTTCTTTTTTTATACAACTTTATCAGGGAGTCAAAATTTTTTATATATTTTTTATCGTTGCGAACAAAACAGCGCTTGAACCGAAACTGATATAAAAATTTTATTAGGACTATTTTGTTGGAAATTTAATTTTAATTCTGATAGTATAATTTTTATGCAGCTAGAAAAAAAAAATTGAATAAAAAATCAAAAAAAGTAAAAAAACTCTTTTTTCTGATAAAACCACACACTCGATTGATTGCTTAGTTTTTCGCAAGTGACTAAGCGTCTATCTTTATATAAATAAGTTAGTGTTAATTCCGCTTTAATTAAAAACAAACTTTAATGTTATTTGTTAATATAATCATCTATTACTCATTAAAAACCAATTATTATATCCTTTCTCAATATAATCATTAGTCACTCAATTCAATTTAACTCAATCACTTTAACATGTCAACTAAAAAAACAAAAGCATACAAGGAAGACGATATACTAGCAGTATTAACTGATATTAAAGAAAATAAAACATCACTGAGAAAAGCTGCATTCAAACATGGCGTTTCAGTTTCAACGCTCAAAGATCGCAATAATAACAACAACAAAGGCTTAGGTACAATAACAGTATTCTTAAATGAAACAGAAAGATTGATAGCGCACGCGTTCCATTTACTTGGTGACTGGGGTTATGGTTTAATCCGAAATGAAATCCTAGAATTTGTATGTGGCTACCTTAAATGCGAAGATCAATTGCACTTATTCAAAAATGGCAAGCCTGGTAAAGACTGGTTTAATGCCTTTATAAAGAGATGGTCAAAAGAAATTTCAACAAGAAAAGCGGATAACTTAGAATCTAAGAGAGCCGCTTCTAGTACAATTTATTGTTATTTTGAATACGTTGCCAAGCAATTTCAACAGACTAGTATAACTTCTAAGTCGCATACTTGGAACTATGATGAAACAGGTTTTTTGACTTAATTTCTATCAGATAAAAAGTTTGTAGACGGTGCATTGCTATAAGCATTTTATCTACTGGTACCTCCTTCCAATCATGATACTTCATTATTACGCCATTCAATGGTTCAGATATATTGTTTGTTATGAAATTTTTAGTCAAACCAATAGACCTTAAATGTCTAATATAAGCGATTGGAATACGAGCACTAAGGTGGTTTTTAAAATAAATGACAAAGGCTTTACTCCAAGAAGGCAATGTATCTATCTTCAATTGAAGCTAGTCTTACCTTTAACATTGTAAAAGTTTATATATAGTTTTAAAAGTTTATATATAGATTTATATATAGTTATCTCTTTCTTAACAGTATAGTGTTTCTCTAACCAAATCTCAGTATCTGACAAAATATGGTTAGAGTAAGTTACCAGATTCCATCTTGGTAATGCTTTAAGGCCTTGCTTAGACCACTCTCTCTATCTGTTACAATTATAACGTGATTTATATCTGGAAGTTTTGTTTTAAAAGTTTAAAAACTAATTGTTTATGAACTACATCAAACTTTGTATCGTGTAATAAAAATGCTATAGTCATTCACCAAAAAGCAACTTATTTGCACCACTAAAATCACCTAAACTAAATGTACGATAAATGTAAATAACTATATAGATTTTACTTTAATTAAGTAAAATCTTTATTGTTAATGACCTTTGCCAACTTTTTTTACTTAAACAACGCACACCTTTCCTGTCTTTGGGTTGTTGGGCGGACCTGTACACGGCGCATCCCAAACTTGGCGAAGTTTGTAAACAAACTCGGTAAAGTTCCAAACAATAACTTTTCCGTTTTATGATTGACTAATTGTAACGAATTAAAATTTAAGTCAAGCTTTCGGAACACATTCTGAAACGACTTCGAAAAAAGTAAGGTGACACATAAACAAATTTGTTTTGGTTGTTCAAATATTTGAACATTGTCAAGTATGATTTACTTAACAATAACATAAACATCTTTAACTTTTTTATCTTATATAACTCTTTTAATCTTTCTAAAATTACTTAAGGTTTAGTTTTTAAGATTATTTATACAACAGTTTAAAAATACAGAGGATAAACTCTTTTTTGTTTATTCTCTTTTTTATCTCTATTGAGTACTACTTAAACATGGACTTTTTAACAAAGCAAGTTAAATACTTGTCTTACATATCTCAATACCTTACAGTCTGCATATAAACAACTTAAGAAGTTTATATGTAGGTTGTAAGATATTGACATTAACTATGGAGGATCTATGAACATAAGGTAAAAATAAGGCATACGAGGAATTAAATTATAAGGTTAAAGATAACAAAATATAAATATAATAAGTAGCGGAAAAGTAGCAAGTTTATAAATGTATGATAACAGTAAGAATGTAAGGTATTCACGATTAATCTTTTAGGGATTTCAGTTTTTTGAATTTATGAAACCTTTAAAATGAAGTCATTTTTTAATTTAATATTTACACTATTTATAACTTAATTTTGTGTAGAATATAAATTTACGATGGAAAAATTGTAAGTTAAGCCATAAAAAGATATGTTAAGAAGATAAGCTACAAAAAGATACCTTTAGAAGATTGATTAATAGAAGATACCTAAAACCAAAAGTAGGTTTAAAATTTAAAATTTAAAATTTTTTTAAAAGCAGTCATGTTTAGCAATAAAAAGATAAGCGTTAAGAATATAAATTATGAAGATAAAAAAAATACGTTAAAAACACTGATTTAATTATAAAATATGCTAGTTTGTATTTATTGAGTTTACTTGAGTATAAAATGTTAATATCTTGAAAATATTTATATGTTAATAACAGATTTTTTTTTAAATTTCAACTTTTTAAAGTTTTAACTTTACAACTTTTTAAAAATGATTTTAAAATTTAATTTAAAATATTGGAGACATATCAGGGACGTGGTGGCACCTGAAAAGTAGGTACGAATTTTCAGAAGAGGGGCTCAGTGAAGCACTTTTAACAAGAGACAAATAAGTGATTAAAGAAAATTATATTTATACTAAAAAAATTTTTTCATGGATACAAAATAATACATAAATCATTTTTATTAGCATTTTTTATTTTCTCATGTTCCACTGACAAAAGAACACGATCCTCAACATACTCTGATGTCAACCATTTGCTAGACGAGTTTTGAAAAGTTTCAGTTTGCTGAAAACTCTCTCACACTATGCTGAATTTGTTGGAATTGTACTGAATATCTTGGATAGAACTGCAACAGAGGGAAATACACCATCTAACATCACAACATCAGCATAAAATTGTAAATGGTGAGGAAGGAAGGCAAAGTTTTGTTAGCAGCATCCTTCTCAGCAGCCTTTCTGTTGATCTCCACAAAAATCAACTATTTTAGTCGTGAATTCTTTTAAACTGATACCATTTTAAACTTTTCAAGCACTGATTGAACTTTTCTTGTGAATTAGAGGTATGAAAATAAGCCTAAGTAAGCCGCTCAACTTCTGTTTCATCGAATTCCAGTCATTTCTTTCTGCGAATCCTTTTCTCAACAAACGTTTGGTGTTCAAGCTGAGCTTCAGTTGCAATTTTAACAGCAGATAAAATAGCATTTTGGCCAGCACTGTCCCTTAGTATTTGAAGCTTTTCCAATGATACATCGACAGACATTATAGCAATGGAAAAATCAAGTGTTTCTGATTGAATAATTTTATTTTGAGGACCCAAGAGAGCAAAAATTTATTTTAAGAGACATAAAATTACAATTGTTTTATATGACTGAAATCAGGATAAGAGACCTTGTGCTTCACTTCGAATATTCATTTTAAATTCCATGTCACTTGAAATTTGTTCAAGGCAATCGATTACTGCAGGGTATAGTGTCAGCAGTTGGTCAGTAGCATTTTGTAAGGCACCGAAACGAACACTGTGGGTAGCAGTCAGTTCATGAGACTGATTCACATCCTTAGGAAGAGATTTGCACTTCTCAAATATATTATTTTGATTCCTTGAGTTTCCGTAAAGAATAGTTTTTAGTTTCTGCACATCACCAGGCTTGTTTTCTGTTCCAAAAAGGTTAACAGAAACAACCGAAGATTTTGCACAAGCTTTCATAACCAGATTTGTTCCATGAGATCCACAATAAATATTTATTGCCATGGCAGAACACTGCTTCAAATGTGCTGCAACTCCTTTGTTCATTTCTTGCATACTGCTCGCACCATCAAAAGACATACCCACACACTTTTGAATATCTACGTTATTTGACTTGAGTTCATCTTTGATTTTTTCACTTATTCCTTCACCAGTAGTCATTTCAGTTTCAACCATCGAAATCAGATGTTCCTATACAACGGCCTCTTCTGCAGCAAACGTAACATAACGTAATACAATAGAAGTTTGCTCACAGAGTGTACTATCAGTGGTGCCATAAGCTGATAGTGAAAAGAATACTGAACTACTTACCTCTTCTGAAATATCCTTCTTGACCATCTGTGTCATAGTATGAATTAGCTTGTTTTCTGTATAATTAGAAAGAAACGTAATTCTAGCACACCTTCTAGCAGATTGTTTTTGAGTACTGCAAATATTTGTAAGTTTTTCTTTCAGTACCTTATCATACTGGCTGAGTAAATTTAATAAATTTAGAAATTTACCCGCACCACATTAAAAGACTTCACTTTTTTCAGAGTCATTGTAAAAGTTGGCTTCCTCATTACCACGTTAAGAAATACTCTCCGCGATCAAACACCGAATAGCATCAATAACTCGTATTTGTAAAGATATCTTTTTTTTACTTATTTACTTTAAAAACTTTAATTATTATTTTTAATTACTATTTATAAGTAAAGTATTAATGTATTTCTTACTTTTTTACAATACAAAACTATCAATTTTAGGTCAACAACGTCTTTTGTTATTAGTATTCAATAGCGATTTTATTTATTTATGCTAAACAAAGTTTGTTGTTTTTTGTTTGTATTAATGACATAACAATTTCTTTTATTTACGCTAAACTAAACTTTATTGCATTTCTTTAATTATTACCGCTGACCTAGTGTTTGTTTTGCGCGGACAGCAAACAAACAAACAAACCGACGTGAAAGCAAGTTAAATAAAATGTTGTAAAAAATCCCCCAATCCTCAAAGAGAAAAAATTTATTTTTTCTCTTTGAGGATTGGGGCCCAGTTTCTTTTTTGGGGCCCGGTTTTTTTTAGCAAGAATCAGGGCCCAGTACAAGTCCTCATACCCTCGTAATGGGCCACCACGTCCCTGAGACATATAAAATGTTAATAAAAGTATTGAGTAGAGTAAATAAGATTTGAATAACTATGTTAATATTTTGTAACTTATTGTTTTTAATACTTTAAAAAACGTATCCATTATGGCGCGCAATAACTAGCCAGTATTATAGCGCCTATTATGCAAAGTACCAAATGCGAACTCCTAAAGTTGTTGTCCCGAGACCTTACCAACTTCACCGAGTTTGGGGTGAGCCGTACACAGGTCCGCCGTTTGTTGAGCAGTGTTTGTCTGGGAGTATTATTGCTTATTTTATAAGATCAGAAACAACTTCTATCTTTAATCTATTTAAAATATTTTTAGGTAGAGGTATCGCCATTTAGAAAGCTCACGCTTGGTGATTCAAATAACTAAAAACACTATTAGAAGCCGTTAGTGCTCCTAAAATAATTATTTGAAATTAACCACTTTCATTATATAAGTGGTTAATTTGATTTTTTACACAAATATATATTATAAGAACCATATTATTTAAAAAAATACTTTCAGGTGAGAAACCATTCTATTTATTTTGTACTATTTTGAGTGCATAATAATAGCTTTTCCTTTAATAACACTTATGCAACAAGAAATTAAACTTAAACTTTATTTGTTATGGTGGGGCTCAGTGAATCGGGATACAGTGAATTGGGCGATTTATCTGAATTGGTAAGATTAAATTTATGCATTTTTAACAACCAAACTTCATGAAAATGAATTTATTAGTTTCAAGTAATGAGATATTGTTTTATTATCTTTTTTATTAACTTTAATAACAAATTTTGAATACATGAATATAATAGATAAAACTGTATTTGGAATAGTATTTACAACAGAATATTTTAAAGTATTAATTAATTATCGCTTTATAATATTCTATGTGTATTATTATTCTGAAAAAATAGTTTACAAATTATTGCGCACATAACTGCATTACAGCCAATAATGACTCTATTTGTTTTAGTCAATATGGTCCGAAACCGAAAACAAATTTACAAAAAGATTACGTAGTAAAAGCCTCCCGGATATATTATAGACTTACTCGCACTAGGTATATGATAAATTATAAATCAATTAGCCTGGGGTTCTAAATGATGAGCTTTTGCCTATAAATCACAGAAATGACATTGATTTTCACCATACCTTGAAAAAACTTCCCGCACCTAAGACAGTTTCCTATTTAACCATACAACACATAGCGGCCCAAAGGCTATTAATTATAATATGTCAGCTTTATATACAATACACATGAGAAATACATGAGAATGAGTACCTATATTGTCCTACAGCATTTGTAGTGATGTTAATAATCTTTCAGATTTGTGTATTAGTATTAATAAATTTACAGGTAAGATATTTGTTTGTTCTGCAAGAAGAACGAATATCCTCCATCAACTTTACAGCTCTCTCGGCTACTATGTTGGATCGAGGCACATCAAACACTGATGGTTCCTTCTTCCAGTGGGTAGAGAAGCATTTCACAGCTTTGGAACACTTAAGTTGGGATATTGCTGACAGCAGGTCTTCATAAGCCACCTCTGCATAGTGCTGGTTTGAAAACCAGGCCCGCGACCATGTAGTTGCAACGAAATCGCAAGTTATCCTCAGCTGTTCTCGCCAGTTTGGAAGAATGAAAAATGAAATAAGCGCAAAAATGCCTCTTGAGTTCCACCTGGCACTGTGCAGTGATGGCAGCTTTTGCCATTTGATACGAGGCCATTTTTGTAAAATTTGTATGCTTCACAAAGCTGAAAAAGAAATTTAAAGTCATCTCTCCAGCCAAGGTTCTTATACTCTGCTACCACTGCTGTGCCCTTGTAGGCATTTGCTAAATCATCATAATGCTCCATAATCTCATCAATAAATTTTTTAGTTAATGTTAGGCGACTATGACTGTATAGGAAAAAAGAAATCCAACACATGTCGTAGAACAAGATCAAGAATGTGGTGTTGGCAGCCAATGTATTGAGGTTCATCGAATCCCTTGTCTCGAAATGTTTTCTGAAGCTTGACTACAACTCCATTCTTGCCACCAGTATTTACAGCTGTTGTGTCAGAGATGATCACCTGAATACTGTTCCATGCATTGTAATCATCAAGTAGATCCTGTAGTGCTTTATATATGTTTGCAGACAATCCACTGTCACAAACCAAAATGCCAAGTTTTAATGTTCTTTTGTCATTTTTCAAGCACACAACTTGGTACTCAGTCTTGTCAATTTTCTTACCATCAAAATGCAAAGAAAATTTCTCTTCAGAGATCAGTTCCATGAGGCGGTTCTTAACTTGTTCTGCATCTCTGATTGTTCAACGCCAGACTCCAGACTGTGATGGTGTTGGAACACAAACTCCATCCTTAGCCAGACTTTGAAGCACCCGTGACGTTTTTCTGGTTGACAAAGAGTAACTAGACACTAGTTTGACAGCAGACTTAGTTGACTGGCGTGTTACACGCTTTCTGGGAGATTCTCCTGGAACTGCCTCCGAGTCACCATTGCTGCTTCCTTCCTCAGAATCCTCACTATCGCAGGAAAGTGGTACGGAGATAACTGCTTGGTTTGTCGAGGGTTCTGATGTGCTTTTGGCCCTTTTTGATGGATGGATTGTTGACATAGGAGCCACTTTCATAGTTGTATATCCCATCCTGCCATCTGATTCAATTTGTACTTTGTACAGTTGTTTGTCCTCACTACAAAGCCAATTTCCATCTGGTTTTGTTATATCGAACAGATGAGCAAGACTTTCTTCAAATACTGCATTTGGTCGCTTTCTGTGTTTCTCAAATGATGTGATAAGTTTGTCAACATTAGCAGACACTTGTTGTTTGGAAAGAACAGGAAAATTAAACTTCTGCCAAAGATTCATCAATTCCTCGAATATTTTTGTTAGTCGATCATGTCGTCCTTTCAATTCATCAAAGAGTCCCAAGAGTCTTCTAACGATACCTCTGTTGAAAGGCATTTTACACAATTTGTCGCTCATATCCTGTTTTACCTGTGGTATATTAGGACGGTGCTTCGTGCTTGATTTCAAATTTTGTGTCCACATTTCACCAGCTGCTTCCACTGCTGATTTTTACTTTTTACTTTTAAAGGACATATTTTCAAAAAGAAGCACTAAACAGCAGATCTTGCAAATTAATACTGCAAATAAACAAAAATTGTTTGAATGATATGAACAACTATACAATATACAATATTATATATTTACAGTTTTAAAAATCAAAGTCAAGCATAAGGAAGTAAGAACTGGGAACAAAATTAAGTGAAAAATTGAAAAAGTTAAAAGTGGTGAGGTGCTAGGTGCGGGAGGTTTTTTGTGATCCAATGAAATAAACCTCAAAACAGTGATCTATTGGTAAAAATTCATCAAATTGCAACATCAGGAAAATTAAAATTTTGAAAAAAGTTTCTTTGTCATATACCTAACTCGCACTCAGTTAAAAAATTAACTTATAACTTTGCTGACTATAACTGAAAAATTGTTCCACAACCATGGACGAAAATGCTTTGCATTTGGTTGCATAGTTTTATGAATAGATTTAAAGATCTTTCTTTACATAGACCAGAAGTAACCAGTTTTTCACATGCAACAAGATTTAATAAAACATATGTTTTAGAATTTTTTTTAAATTTGGAAGATATTCTTAGAAAGTATAATTTTAATCTTAATGTCATCTATAATGCCGATGAGACAGGTTGTTTTACTGTACAAATAAGGGGTAATATAAAAGTAATTGTCTGTAAAAAAGGTAAGTAAATAGTAAAAATTCCTTCAACATAGAGAGGTATTCTAGTTGCAATGCTTGCTGCAGTAAATGCTCAAAGAAATGCAATTCCTCCATTTATGGTGTTTTCTTAAGTGCATTTTAAAGACTTAATGGTACACGGTACTCCACTTGGAACTGTTGAAACAACTCACGTGTCAGCTTGGATGACAGCTTATAGTTTTTATTTATTTATGAAACAAAAAAATATTCCATTGAGTAACACAAGTTGTGCCTCATGATTTTGGATAATCATGAGACACACCTTTCTATGAAGATAATGGACCTAGCAAAAAAAAGGGAGTCGTCATGTGGTCATTCCCTCCTCAATGCAGCCACAAACTCCAACCTTTAAAAAGAACTGTCTATGGACCATATAAATCCGTACATAATTATGCTGTAAATTCTTTTATGGTGAGTAATCCAGGTATACCCATAATAATTTATGATATTTCAAGCATGGTTGGTATTGCGTTTCTTTAGCATTTACGCATAAAAACATAGTGTCAGGATTTCAATGTACAGGGATTTTTACATTTAACCCAATGGTTTGTAGCAACGAAGACTTTCTTAGCTCTTATGTCACTGATTGTCCAATAGAACAATCCAATGCTGATTTCAAAATTAAAAGACTCCATTGTATCATAATGTTGAACTTTCAACTTCCAACTTCAAAGCATTCATAATGCCACGATCCTCAACCTCAAAACTTTCTCCTGAAAAAATAACCCTTTTTCCACAAGTTACATTAAAAAAAGACAGACGGGGGGAAAAAAAAAGGAAAAATATTAGTTTTAACAGATACTCCTAAAAGATGAACTTCACTAAACAGAAAGATATAAGTTTGCAAAGAAAAAAAAGATTAAGCAGAATTACAAAAAACAGCTAAAAATTAAGCCAAAAATGCTTGCCAAAAATCTTGGACTAGTCCATCTAATGAGGCAGGTGATGCAACTTTCAATAAGTCTCGACTTAACAAGTAGTGAAATGGATGGCACTAGTGGTTTCACAAATGTGACCTTGTTTCAAAAAAATCGAAACAAATTGATTCCCGGCGATTACATTTTAGTCAAACTTACTACTAAAAGCAATATAGTTATTTATGTAGATAAAATTATTTGTGCTAAGCACAGTGAAGAAATGGGTGAGAAATTTTTTGAGATATTGTTTTTTCAAAAAAAAAGCCTTTATTTTCCTTTATTCTTCCAACAGCTGATCATATTTCAAAAGAGTCACTTCAAGTAGTTTTTGGAAAATTACTCAGAACACTTCTACTTAGGGGGACTGCTAGAATTCATTATCATTTTATCTTTCCTGTGGACTTAACAGTCTGTTAATTTGTTTTATTAAAAAATTTTGCTGTAATTATAAATGGTTGAATAAGTTTTTTTTATCAATAAAATTCTTTTTTTTTTCATCTCAATTTTAAAAATGTCTGTTTTTTCGATTTTATACTAATCTTATTACTAAAAGTATGCCAAAAATATAGTGTAGAGTATCTTTACTCACTCAGCCTTTAAATTATTTGGCTACGCTCCTATTCACTACCATTAATTCAAAGCTAAGTTCATTAATTCACTGAGCCCCCGGCAGTGATTTACTGTACCCCATTACTGGAGTACAGTGAATCACTCAACATAACTCACTTTAAACTTTCTGTGAACCATTAGATAATAAATATTTAGGTTTTAAAGGTTTCTTATCATGAAGGACATATATCTTAATCCGTTCGCTTTAAAAAAGATAAATTATATGCTTCAACTTTTACTCAATTTCAAAATAAAGAAATCCAATCCACTGTGCCTCAACTTCCCCTAATATAAAAAATAAATGAAATGGTAACATAACGATCATGTTAAATCAACATTGCTTACAAGTCTATTTATCTAAAACATAACTTACATCAAACATAAACCATTAAACTTATGAGATCTTTAAATAAAATTTTTGACATCAAGGGTTGACATCAAGGGTTCAACTGGTTGAAAAACTTTATACCTAAATGACGAAAATAATGGTAGAAGTTGAGAAATAGCTTTATGAAATAAGTATATTTGAATTAATGTGTACTTTTAATAGTAAAGTATAAAGTTGATGAAGACGATGATAAAAGTTGATATAAATTTGATAGCAATATAGGTTTGGTAGAAAAAGAAATATATATATAAAATATATGTATATTATTTTAATATACATTTATTTTATATGTATAATATAATGCGTAGATTATTTGAACAATTTTGATTTATGATATCTTTCTGTAATCATAATTTTTCTATTATCATTTGAGCGTTATTAGTACATTTATTTTTTATATTCTTATAGTTAAATATTTTTTATATAAAAATCTTATTTAAAAGTATTGCATAACTTTGATAAGTACATTATTGTGTTGCGCAAAATTGTTGAAGTCTAAAAATAAAATATCAGTTTGTCTAGGTTGCAAAAGTTTCATGGCTAGAGGGTCGGAAGCTCCCCGTCAAAAAACACTCATTAGGGCCCTAAATTTTAAAAATATTTCCCACTAAGTATTACTAAAAAAAAATCTCCTAACATTTATAGAAGGCTACCCGAATTTGCTGCTCCCCCCTCCCTTGGGTTGGGGTTAGGTTGGGTTGCTGGCTATAAAAAAAAGCCAGCACCCCTTATATTGGCATTTGTAAAAAAAAATATTTTTTATGTTCGACCAATAATCTGAATAGATTTAAATTTTCCAGCGTTTTTTTTTTAACAATTTTTTTATCATATTATTTATGTCATTTTTTAAGACTTAAAGGGATACCTAAGTATTATAAACAAACAAGAGACAAGATAGAAAAAGGTGCTAAATCTATATATCTAGATTTGAACATGTCAGTGTTTTTAGCAAAATAATTTAAAAATTCATAGTTAACTTTTTTTTTTTATAGCAGTTTAATCGTTATTTAGTTATTTTTTTAAGTACATTTGGTAATTTATTTACTTTGAAATACAATAAGTTAATATAAATTAAAAAAAAAAGCTGGGATACACATTATTAGCCTACAGTCTAACAGCAGTAGAATTAAGACTTTAACAGCTTTTCACAGTTTATATATGTTTTATATATCGTAGAGTGCTTTAAATATGTTAAACTATTTTTTGCTTTCACAACTTCTTGTTATAAATGATTCCATTTGACCACTATTTTATTTATGAAAAAATTATATTGACCATTGAAGCATTATACTATTTTAATACATCTAAGTTATTAATAAATCTGTTGTATCGCATCACCTTTTGATCTTCTATTTTTTAATGTGGAGAGAAAGGTTTATCAGTGAATTTCTTATTGGAGCTCAAAATATAAGGCGAGGTCTAATTATTGATGCAAATATTTATCTTAAATTTTTTTTCATCTTAATGTTTTAAGTAGTGTTTAATTCAGTCTAATGTCGAATTTTCAAAATTTTTTTTTCTCTCAATAGTTTTGTTTTAAAAACATTAAAAGTTATAAAAAGTTGCCAATAGTAATGCTATTGAGCTGATTTTTGTTTTTGCATTTAGCTTATTAATAACTCCTGCTGCTGTGATAATAACTCTATTTCATAGATTTGGTACCTTTGCATATTTTTGAACCTCATATTACTTTATATGAAAAACTTGAAAAAAAATAATTTTATTTATTAGGCTCAATAGAATTGATGTTTTGTTATTAGAGTTTGTGCCACAACAGAAAGTACACATAAATTTACCAAATATTTATGAAGCTCTAGCAATAAACATAATTTTGACACAAAATTTATGCCAAATATTAAGTTAAATGGTTCATCTAAATCTGGTAAGTTAACACTTAATCAAGTTATAAATATTTCATTAACTATTTTCTCGATGTATTTTATCAGTCTTCTAACATTTTTATGATTTCATCAGATTTTATCTAGATAGATACTGCCAATAATGAAGAACATTATATTTGGATTTCAAATACTTTATCTCAAGACATAAAAATGGGAATAGAATTTTGGTCCATAATAATCCAAGCACAATATCTTTTAATTAATATAACTGTAAGTATCCTACATTTGGTTGTAATTGTAAGTTTTCGTCGTGATATTTGTTTAAATTTTAGTTCAAAGAAAATCCTTTACTCTTAGTCTAGGTAACTATGCACACCCTAAAAACCTGACCTAATGCTTAAAAAGTATCTCATTAAAATTCTTTTAACTAAAGATTTTGTATGTTATAAGGTTCTCATAACACCAAAAATTGAAATCATAGTTTGAAATTCAACAGATATATTTTAATTTGGATACTTTTTGAAGAAAGTTAAATTTGACCGTTATTTAATGATAGATATCACCTCTTAAAAATAAAGCATTTTACAAGTTTTTAATTATCTAAGTGGTAGTTGATCACGCTAAATTTTGTATAGGTAAATAAAGAGCCCATCTGGAATTTCAATCGATTTTTATAAGCTAAGAGAATTTACTCCGCTTATCCCGATCATGTACTTATTGTTTACGTCTAAGTAAAGAATATTTCATTTCCGCGTGCAAAAAATTGTTTTTCATTATGTCATCATCACGTCTAAGCAAAGAATATTTCATTTCCGCGTGCAAAAAATTGTTTTTCATCATGCTTACGTTTGCCAAGAACCATGAAGACTATAGAAAATCTGTTTGCTTAACCTGTATGAAAAGAGCAGACAGGCAATTGACAGAATTTTACTAGAAGAAAATTCACGAGAATATCTCAAATACATTGAACTTTAGCGATAATTGTGTGCTTTCTGGAATTTGGATGACTTTTCAATTCGAGATCAATCAGGCAAACGATAAAAATTTTCCAGGCCTATTCAATTTTAACTCCATTGTTGTAAAACCATCACAAGGCAAACAGTACAGTACAATTGTTTGATCTGAAAAGTTGCCAAAACCAATATAATATAGAAATACCCTCTGCAAGTCAATGAAAGCCAAGCTAGTTCACAAACTCCCGCAGCTGAAAAAAGGTGCACAACTTGCTTATCTGTGCTTGCTCGTGGACATCCTCATCATTGTACACAAAGAAAATGTCACAAAAACCTCTGGGAACTTGCAGCAGCAGACCCACAAGGTGCAAAATAGATTACATTTACTTTGATTTCAGGCAGAGATGCATCACCAAGAGGAACAGTTCGGATCAGCCTACAACAAGGAATGCCATTGACTTTAAGAAAAAATAAATGTAAAATAACATTTTTCCCAATTATTACTTTAATCTGATTAGCATTACAAAATTACACATTCTAACATTCAGTGCAATATCTGTCCGCTTTCATTATGCTTTCTTTCTATCATCATCATACTTTGCTCTTATTAAACTCACTTACTCTTGGTCAGCGAAGCGGATGATAATGCTCTTTAGTGAGCTGAACTTGTCTTCGCAGGCCAGGGTATGTGGCTTCTATATGGCTATTAGCCTTTAAAATACTGGAATGAGGTAACTTGCTCTCAACCAGATTAGCCCAGTACTTGAAACCAACATTCAGCAAAAATTGCTGACAGCGGCAGTTGAGAGACTACTTCACTATTAAAACTTCACTCGACTACTTCCACATTAAAGCATACTGCCAGCTTAGAAGATCGCCAAGTGGTTCATTACCAAGATCTGCATCAACTCAAAGAAAAAATTGTATCATCAAGAGAACTTGAAAGCAAGGCTATTTTAAAGCTTGGAATAGATGGTGGTTCTTTCTAGAAAGTGAGTTTAAGCTTAATTTACTCAAAGTTCAATAAGTCTAAGCCACAAAGTTCTCTTCAAAAGTTAGTTTGGTCACAAGAGGGCCACAATAGCACATGGGTTAAGAGGCAACTGATTGTGGCGATTGCATAAAATACACCAGAAAACTAGCTCTCTCAGCTCCTTGGTTATCTCATGTGAAATGAGGCTTGTTAACATGTTGTTGGTTTAAGATTGAGTCTTCAAAACTCACTGCATTTGGAAAACTTCACACCTTTAAAGGAATTAGACAGAAGTATCAGAATTTTGTCCAATCTAGAGGTAATTTAAAAAATGCCAAAGCTTTCTTTAATGATGTTCATCCTCCTTTGCTTCCTTTTCCTAACGAAACAGTTGTTTTGGAAATACTTCCTCCCATCGAACTTCATTTACTTCTTGGTGTGCTCAATCCCATTGTCAAAAGCCTGGTACAAAAATGATCCAAGGCCATTGATTGCCTTGAAGCCGTTCACATCCCTCTTCAACCTTACCATGGCAGCTACTGCTATTGCAATGGTTTCATGAAGTTGCTCAAAAAGGTGAATGAGCTGAAATTCCTTGCTGAAGCTGAAGGTTATTCAGAAGTCCTGAATTTCTGCCGCGGTTTAAATTCATTCAAGGAAGTTTTTTCAGCTTTTTTACGATATTCCATTTCACCAGATTATGTTTTGAAAATTGAATTTTAAATCTAGTTTTCTGAAGCTCCAGATTTTTGTAACTCCAAAGTTTCATGCTGTTTTTCATTATTTTTAGCAATTTATCAAGGTAAAAAAAGTTAGCCTGGGACTGTAAAGTAAACAAGCCACCGAAGTATTACATTTTTGTTTCAAAAGTCATTGCGAAAGATACAAAAAAGTTCCTTCTCATCCCAAGTACTCTCATCAGCTCCTAAACTGAAGAAACGGAATCAACTGCGCGGAACTGGACCAAGATACAAAAAATTTAAATAAGAAGAATCTGACGAATGTTGTGTTGCTAGAATTATTTATTAAGAAGTGTTTTCATGGTCAATATGTTTGTTAATAAGAAAAAAGAGTAATAAAATAAATCAGTTCTGTGTATTTCTATTTAATATTTAGACTTTTTTGGGTGAAATAATTTTTTTAGGAAAAGTCATTAGTCGTTATAACTTGAGATAAATATCAGTTGTAAAAAAATGATAATATCTCTGTTGGATTTCAATGCAAATTTTAGAAATAACTCATTATGGATACTTTATGGTATACAGTATCACGATTTCGATGGGACTTTTCAATTTCGATGGGATTTTGATAAGATTTTTCATCAGCGTTAGGTTTCAAATTTTCATGGTGAATGTCTTCTTTTTTTCATACAGATTAAGCAAACAGATTTTCTTCACCTTTATGGTTTTCGGAAAACGTAAGGATGATGGAAAACGAGTTTTTTGCGCGTGCAAATGAAACATTTTTTACACTGACGTAAACATTAAGTACAAAATAAGGATAAGCTGAGTACATTCTCTTAGCTCAAAAAAATGAATTGAAATTTCATCTAGGCTCTTTATAAATACTTATACAAAATTTAGTGTGATCAATTATGACTTTGATAATTAAAAACATGTAAAATGCTTTATTTTTAAGAAGAGATATCAATCATTAAATAACGGTCAAGTTTAACGTTCTGCACAAAATATCCAAATTAAAATATCTCTGTTGGATTTCAAACTATGATTTCAATATTTGGTGTTATGAGAACCTTATAACATACACAATCATTGGTTAAAAGAATTTTGATGGGATATTTTTTCAGCATTAGGTCCCAGATTTTCAGGGTGTGTATGGTTTGACGTGTCTTCAACTTTATTCGTCACCAATAAAATATACTAATGTAATTTTAGGATGGTAACGATGTTGCGTATATGTTGAGACCATGTTGTATAAATGTTGTTACCATGTTGTATAAGTATATATGCAATAAGTTATTATGTTTTGCATTTGTTTATTTTTATTTTATAAAAATTGAAATTAATGCAAGCACTAAAAAAGAAAACAAATTGAAGCAGAAATTTATCACGAATCATGGTAACTGGTAATGGATATATCGCAGAAAAACATTCTTGGCAAATGGTTTGGAATTGAATTATTGTATTACAAATGTTTTTTGTTAGGTAACACTGTAAACCCAGAGACATCCAGGCTTTATGTTGTGGCACTCAAATCAAATCCTTACTATGTAATAGTATTATCCATACTGTTTCAAAAAAAAAATTTTCTAAAATCAAAAAACGCGTTGCTATCATACATTTTTAGTTGTAATAAAATTTTTAAGCCGAATCTCAAAAAAATTAAACATAAATAATTGAATTGAAAAAAAATTTTTTTCACCGAAAACCACTAAAAAATTTCATAAAGCAGGTTTTAAAATTCATTTCATTACATTTATTTCTTCCGAATTTTGCATCAAAATTTATACATTTTGATAATTATATAATAAAAACTTTAATAAAAAAATAAATTTAAAGTTATAATTTTTAATTTGACTATTTAGCAGTTATTGGATAAAATTTTACCTAATTTAGGGGGTAAATTAGGTAAAAATTTATCCAATAACTGCCTTAGATTTAGTTATAAGGGGTTAATTTTAACTAACTAATTCATTTTTCAGATGAGAAAATAGTTCAGTTTGGTTGTTAAATGGTTTTTAAATTGCAAAAGGTTTAGACGCCTAATCTAATTACTATTAGTATTTTTTTACGTAACTATACACTCTACTTGTTGCTGTTGCTGGGAAAAGTATGGCGAAAGATCTAAATCATTTATAAATACGAATAAAAACTAAGAAGGAACAAATTCAGTTGTTTATCTTTCAAGGATATTAGGTGAACAACAAATGCTATCCACCATTTGTTTGTCCTGGGTGCAGAAAAGATCTTTGTAGACTTAAAAAGGGAGATTCGCCTCGTGATGTATTGGAAGCTAAAATATCCAAGGTTTATTTAATGGTTTTTAAGTCCTAATTTTTGTTATTCTTACTATATTTTGTTTACTTGTGAAAGTTCCTTTAACTAGGCTGAGTGGATCTTGAGGAGCTCTTCCAGTGTCATTATCACTCTTCAAGATGAGACAATTAATTTATCTAAATCTGAATCAAGTTAATGTTCTTTTTTCTATACATATCATGCATCTGGTTATCCTCTTAACTGCAAACAGAGCCGCCTTGAGGGAGGGGGGCACTGGATACATTTTACCTAGGCATATTGACAAAGGGAGCACATGCAACTCTCAATAAAAGATTTTATTAAAATTTTTAATAATCATGAAGAGCTCTAATCCTTGAAGAAATTTGAAACAGAATCTAAAAGACTCTTATTGCAATTAGAATTTATAACAACGGACTTTTGCTATTTTAAATTTAGAATAACAAATATTTGTTATTCTAAATTTAAAATAGCAAAAAAAAAACGTTGTTATTATCACTAAATGAATGTATCTTATTAGGCATTAATTTAGAAAATGTGTATGCATTAATATATATGTATGTTTATATTACTTTTATTTTAAATTAGTAGAGATATACTATAGTTTCACGTTCTTTTAAAGATATTTTTAGCATTTCGCAAACATATATGTATTTGAAAACGTATTATGTATATATTTGCTTTTTATATAAACACAGACAATATGTAAACAGTGCTCGGTGATAAGACAGATTATGTTTTCTTCTTACTACTGCCTAAATTTATATATGTAGTATATATTTATTATAAATTTATATATGTAGTATATATTTATTGTAAATTTATCAAGCGACAAACTTTCAAATGGGCAAATTATCAAGGAGCAAAAAAAAAAGGAAGATTACTTGCATAATTTAACAAAATTAATTTTAAACAAAAAATTTAAGACAAAATAGAAATTTTTTCTGTAAGATATTTTGTAAGATTTTTAGAATTTTAGAACGTGAAATGAAATTGAAATTTAAGTTAAGTTAAATGGAAATTTCACAATTTCTATTTCTTCTGCGTGAAAGGATTGATTGCAATGGCTCAAATTTAAATGTAGTTAAAATTCGAATTACATAACACTTACCAAAAAAAGGTTTGTTTTAAAACATGATCAATGTTATGTTACGTAAATCAGTCAAGTTACTCTCATTCCAACACTTTTTAAATATTCTTTCTTAATAGATTCCAAATTAATTTGATATTGTGAAATTGTGTAATTCTTTTTCTTTTTAATTCCTTTGAGAATTAAATTCTATATAAAAAATTCTTTTCGATTTCGAAACAATTTTATTTAAAAATAAGTAACACACATCTTAGAGTAAAAAAACGTCATGTCCAGTTTTCAAAAGCATGATTCAGGGTACCAAGGCAGAAAAAAAGCTGTAAAAAAGTTGCAATAGAATACAAGAACAAACGTACACTGAAAAAACGTGACTTCGAAAAAGTTCAAAGAAAAAGGCATCTAATAACTCTACGTCCGACTAAGTAGTCAAGGTATAGGTTAACCTATACCCCGCTTTGTGGAAGAGGGTTTTATCCAGAGTTGAACACGATTATACTAAACTAGTCATACTAAATGGATCACCTCAAAATACAGCTCTTTTTTTTGATGTGGAATGGTGGAATGAAATATAATTGCGAAGGCTAGGAGAAAAAAATTAAAAACCTCCAAAGTAATGTTCAACACAGAAATCACTACATCGTTTAGAAATCAGCTTTTGAAGCCTTAAAAAATCAGACCGGGATCGATTCAGAACTTGAAAAGTCAATAAGAAATGAGGCATCTAAAAGGTATAAAATTTTACGCTGCGTCCTAAAAGCCATTACATTTAGCTTCGAGAAATCTAAGTTTTCGAGGTGTGTTAGAAGTTTATGCTCATAAAATAATTTTAATGTTGCTTGGAATATAAATCTAGATGAAATCTTTATTTCAATATTATTTTCATATTTATGTTCATCAAACATGCTGGACGAGTATGATAATGATAGTTATTTAGCCACCCTTGAGCTGTCGGGGAAACACAATAAGACAATTCAGTTCCATCTAGAAGAAGACACCAAAACAAGGAACAAGAGTGCACTCTGTATATAATTCAATTCATTTTAAATTGTATTTCTATTTTCGTTTTATCATATATAACCAAGTTCAAACATAGAATGTTTATGTGCAGCGATAGTTAATACAAAAATAATTATTGTTTTCATTAAATTGTAATGTGATAGTAGACATACGGACGATAAACAGTGAAACTCATGCTTAATTCAATACAACCATCAATCCAAAATTTGGGGCACCGAACAAAAATTGACCCTTGGCACCAAAAAGTCTCTGTGCGGGCCTGACTGTAAACCCACCAGTGTAGTGGCTATTATTATTTCATTAACATTCCTACTTGGATTCTTCAAGCTGAGCAGGTAGAAAAAAAAGTATTTTTGTGATAGTACATAAACATTAACTATAAAAAATTATACTTAAGTACAAGTTATATTTAGGATGCTTCTGGAATCATAAAAAGTAAAAGTGAAAATATATTTACGTATTTATATTTTCAAACTTAAATCTGTTTTTTTAAATTTAACCATATAAAACCAAATTTTCTGACCAATTAATCATGTGTCTAATACAATTTATTGTCCTTAAACTAATTAAAATTACGCCAGTTTTTAACCAAAATATTACGTCCAATTCTGCTGAAAACGACTTAAAATAGTTAAACAAAAGAGGCTAAAAGGAAAATATATGGGATTTAAATTGGATCCAATAAAAACCCATAAAAATTCCATGCGCGACCCAGTTAGCTACCAATGACAAAATCATTAGGAAGTGGTAAGTAACTAGGTAGTAGTTTGATGGTACAGCGAAGTAAAGGTTAATCGTTACTTGTCCGTAAATATAATGTGACCCTGAACAAAATATGAATTTATTATAGTGTACAAACCAACTTTTTAGCGTCGCTAATCTCAATAATCCACGCAAGCATTACATTTCATTTTCCGATGAAATTAAACAAATTTAATTAAAAATACTTTATCATAATAAAATTACAAAAGTTAGATAAATATATACAATAAATAGTAAAAGTCGTATTTTCTGCACGACACTAGTATTGTACTCAAAACGTGTACACAATAAAATAAAAATAAAATAAAAAAATACATTCTAACTAACAATAAACAAGTGTATTAAAGAATAAAATAAAATAAAAATAAACAATAAAATTAAAAAAAAAAAGAATTATTAATCAAAAAATAAACATTCTAATTAACAATAAACAAGTGTAATAAAGAATTCTATCCTAACATAACAGATGATATAAAAAATCCAGATTTCAGTGATTTAATAACCAGATCATGCCTGCCTGGTTTTACTTTGGTTGCAACCGCTGCTACAATACTTCCGTATGCATATTTTTCTGTTTCTATAACGCGACTCAATTTGCTGTCTATGAAAAACATGGCTCCTCCAAAATTAGAGTATGAACCTATTAAAATCATCCACTCTTTCGATGGTGTTTGCTGATGTGTAGGAACATTAATTTGTATATGCAGCTCCTTGTTTGGTAACTTTGTACGCAGACCTTCAGTTTTATCTTTTCTTACTATAAAACCGTGTGCAGTTGAAATAACGTAACCATCATTTCGAACTACTTTTAGAATTTTTTTTAAATTAAAAGGAGTCTGACCATTACTTGGAATATTAAATGTAAAGCAAAGTGGATCACTAGCAACGAGGTCTGTTTTTGTAAAAACTGGCTTGAGCATAGGCTCTATTACAACCGGTTCCAGACTTATTGTCCCCGGTAATGATAAATAATCTTGTGATAAGTTAGAAAGAACGTCATCAATAACCTGAATGAATAACTTACGTATTAGATGAATGAGAAGAAATCCCATTTGAGCGTGTCCTAGCAAACTTGGGTGCGAAGAATCCTGAGCAAACAATTTACTAAACATTTTTTGTTCATTTAAAATAAGCTTGCGACAAACTAATTTTTTCCAACTAATTGACGGAATGCGATAGTACCTAGATAAATAGTTGGCTCCGTCCGATTCTAAGTTATTGCACTCTAACTCTTTTCGATAATCCTTTCCACGGAAAAAATGTGCGTAAAGTAACCCTGGTTTTCGCTTTAAACGCATAACACTTCTTGTAAGTATTTCAAGGGGCAAAGTCGGAGGAACGTCTCGATTATCAAATCTATGGTAATCATTAGCAGATAGCTCCCATATAACTAAATCTGTTGCATTACCTTGCACATAGTTATCAATGCAATAAGAATAAAAATCACTCCCTGTAGCGCCAATTGCATAATTATGAATCATCATTTTTGAACCAGTTATAGGTGTTACTGTTTTATTCCAATAATCTTGTAAAGCATAAAAAAATATTTTGCGCTCATTGTTATCTTTAAAAAGTGTTGCTCCTGCTGATATGGAGCCACCTAGCAATGCAACATTCATATTTTCGCCATTTATAGCTCTATAAAAAGCATTTTTCATTCGGTTTGATGGCTGACGCGGATAACGAATTGATCGATTAACATCTAAATAATGAAGACCAAGTTGCTTTAATGTCAAATAGCGGTCTTTGTAAATCCAGTCTTCCATAGGGTTATTCAAAAAGTTATCTTTTAGTTTCTGCAAAGTTTCCTCTGTAGTGGATTTAGTGTACGGAAACTTTATTACTTGTAAAAAACAGATTTTACACAGCACTATATGAAGATAATTCATTGCGATAATTTAATCCATGTGTTTCTCGCAATTTGTAGTTTATATCTAGTTTTTTTTATTTCTTTAGTTAACCATTGATAACTCTAAAAAAAAACTATTTGATGTAGGCTGTGAACAAAAATGCCGAAGAAATAATAAGTTTCATAAAACGGTGGACCGTTACTTAACTATGCCAAAAAAATTCTTAAACAATTAAGGTTTTGATAGGTTATGTTTGTTAACAACATAATTAATGTTTTGTAATAAAGTGTGAAGTGAACCGACGCATTTTTAAGTGTTGTGAAAAAAATACTGCAAGTATATTTCCACTTCTTTATAGCAACAGAGTTAATAATAATTACTTTAAACTTATAATTATTAACTTATAATTAAAGTAGATAATTGATAACATGGCAGTTTAGTAATGGAACTTGTTTGTGAAATGTAAGCATGCACGTAAATAGTTTTTCGGTTGAAAATGGCATTCAAAAACGCAGAATAACTGTATATAGCACTGATTTGATAACATAATTTAATATTTTTTAATTATAATGGGTCATTAAATTTTTATTTCAATAAACATTTTTAGAATTTTGCTTACTATTTTGCAATTAAATTTAAAAATGTTGTTTTTCATAAATATATACTTTCATAAACTTTTTCAAAATAAAAACAGCTTTAAATCATTTTTCAAAAACATAGTTGGAAATGTAAAAGTATATATTAAATATATATGTATAAGTATATGTAAGTTTATATAAAAATAAACATATAATAAGAATAAAAACAAACTTAGTAGCACTTGATTAATTTCTTGCACAAGATCGCAAACCAACATATCCTGTTTTCTCAAAAGAGAGCTTAGTATGACGTTTATTTATAATTCATGATTTATATATTTGAATGGTGTTTTTTTAATTTTTGGGTATTTTTTACTTTCTGCGTTGATACTTTAACCTTTTGTTGAAATATATATGATAAAATTAACATGACAAAAAAGCTTTCGATGACAAGACTTTATGGTCTTCTGAAGAATTCGGAGACTCGTATACGAATCTCCGTATTCTACATATGAATATATCTCATCTTGCAAATATTATACTATGTAAAAATTATTTTGTTGAATTTATTATAACTGTAAAACGATTTATAATGTAAATTGTGTAACAAAGCGAAACAAAATTTGAAGGAAAAAAAAATAAAAAACTTGACTGAAACGAAAAATTAAAAAAAAAAATTATGCTAAAACTTTATGCATTTTTGTTTTACTTGCTTTAAAAGTTGTCATTGGGTTTCAAAATGGTTATAAGTTTAAAAAAAGTTAATTTTATACGATTCTTAAATTTCAAAATAATTTTTAACAATGAACAATGTTTTTTTTTAAAACAAGTTTCAAAAATCTTTAAACATATTTTTAAAAAAGGATTCAAGAAATTGTTTGATAGTATGAAACAATATCACAAAAAAATAGCAGATTTTTTTTTTTTTTGAATCTTTCAGTTATGGAAAAGGTTTTACCATCATAGGGATACTCAAAGGAGGTACTCACAATCTTGACTGTAACAGATATAATAAAGAGGGGAACTCATGATGTAGAAAATACTACGTTGAATTCATGGTAAAGTCGTAATTATATCTCTTTAGGATTTCTTTTATTACTAGACATACATAGCTAAAACGTTACGGCCTTTTAAACATGATACCAGCATAGTTTATTTTAATAATCAAAAATTTTAAATATTTACAACAATCCGTAAGAAATTTATAGACTTTGGAAAAATCATAAATGTTCACTATGTTTAAATTATCAACGAAGATATACTGCTTGAGGCACCTCTATACCAACAGCCTCAATATACTCGTGCACATCTGCAATAAAATACAATGATTTAAGCATGTAAGTAAGTATATAATAGAATAGTAGAAGCATATGTGAAGAGAGTTTATTTCCGGTTATCGTTTAAAAGTTCTCTTTTAACTGATTTAAATGTTTAACAACTTTTGAACGTCGATTTTTGAACATGTTAACCGAAGTCGCGTCAATTACTATTTGCGGCAGGGTATTCCACTGCGACACACGCGTTTGTGAAAAATTATTCTCTTGGCATGCAATTGGTTACTCTTTGCTGTGCAAGTCGTTGATTATGACCACGCATAATATACTTTGACGACGATGGACGATTGAATGGTACGTGAAAGTTTCTTTTTGATTCTGTAGTTTTGAATTTTGTGGATCAGTCTATTGTGTGGAACTATGTCAAAGACTTTTGCCAGATCCGTGAGATTACGTCTGTAGCGTATCCCTGGTACATAATTCTGTTAAAAAATCAAGTGTTTCCAGAAGGTTTGTCAAGCACAATTTTTTGAAAACAAAACCGTGTTGGTTTTTTGATATGATTTAAAATCTGGTCTCAAACGAAACGCATCACAACTTTACAAGAGATACTAGTAAGTGAAAGTGGTCTGTAATTAAATACTTTTAGTTTGGAGCCCTTCTTGAACATCGGTGTTTTATTTGAGCGCTTCTATTAGTCTGCACCTCACCTTTAGAGAGTGAAGTCTGAAAAATAAGGTTAATTTTAAATTTTTATATACTATTTTTTGTACATTGTATAAATTTCGTTCATAAATTTTGTCTTTAATATACTAAAGTCAACAATTATCTTGCCTCATTTCTACCATATTCATATTTTCTAAAAATCCTACAAAGAACTATAACAGAGAACAATTCAGATAATAATTTACAGAGTTAATAATTATCTGAATTACAATAACCTACTATGCAAAAACCTATTCGGTTTTAAAAAAGGTAATTCAACTGCAGTTGAATTACCTTTTTTAAAACCGAATTGGTTTTTCCTCAGCTGAGCATGTCATTATTCAATTTGTACGCAACATTTCCGTATCCTTTGAAAAATCTCAATTTACATTAGGTATTTTTATAGACCAATCAAAAGCATTTGATATGGTTGACCATAATATTTCAATACAAAGAAATGAAATGGTACGAGTTAAATAATGTTTTAGCATGGTTTAAAAGCTATTTAACAAATCGTAAGCAAGTAGCGTATAATAATGATGGCCATCAATGTGATGTTTAAATATAACCTGTGGTGTTCTACAGAGTTCTATTCATGAAGGGTTGATATTTCTAATTTATGTTAACAACCTAAGCAAAGCCTCTAACCTGATAAGTATTATGTAAGCTGATGACACTAACCAGTTCCAATCCCGTAATGGTGTTTATAAAATTTTCTCAATTACTAATAATGAACTTAAATACAATTCTAAATGGTATCAATATCATAAATTAACGTTAAATACTGACAAAACTAAATGGATCTTTTTTTCATTCCCACTCAAATAAAGCTTTCTTTGATGAAACGAAAGTACTTGATGTCTATAGACATTAAGTATTTTTGCTTCTTCAAAGATGTATACAAACTTAACGTATACAGACGTAATAGACGTTATGCTTGTATACAATTTTAAGTCTTTAATGTTTTATGTTTTACTTATATGTGGTAACACAATTTATCCCTACCTGTTTTTAACAATCTTTTTACATCAAAACATTCAAATAAGTACTCACTAAGAAAAAATGATTTGCTGAATGAACCATTTTGTAGAACAAAGTTTTATCAATTTTGTATTACTTATTGCGCACCTTACCTTCGGAATAAAATAGTTTTGTATAATTTTGATCCTTTGATTCGTTTTCTGTTTTTTAAAACAAATTAAAAGATTTCATTCTAGCTATAAATGACATTTTAAGTTACTATTAATTTAAAATAAACTTTGATTTATAAAAATATTTATATTCATTGATTTATTTTGATTTATAACAGATTTATAGAGTTGACTTTAATACGTCTTTTTTTGTTAAAGCTTTTTTGATATAGGTCGTGATATTTGATATTTATTATTATGATCATTCTTTAGATTTAGATTTTCAGTTTTTATAGTAAAATTTATTGTTATTTTTTTATTATTTCGTCTTAAAATTGTAAAGGTTCTGAAGATAAGAGTTATATAAAATAGATTTTTATGATTTTTCTTTCAGAAGCCTTGTTTGCTTGTTTTTTTTAAATATAGTATGTATTTTACAACAAATGTAAACAGAATATAAAGTACTAATGACAAAATTTAAATTCTTATACAAAAAGAGTTTTTTGTCACATTCATTTTTTCTTTACTTATATCGAAATTATGATTTCTATTTTTAGTCTTACTTATTATCATATCATATAAGAATAAGCATATTGATATGAGTTTCTCTTAGAAAGTTTAAATTTATGACCTCCTATGTTACATTACTGATTTACCGGAGTTCAAGATTAGGCAACTTATAGAAAAAGGTTTTATCATTTTTTGTAGCAATATAGTTGACTCACCTTTATAATCTTAAATTCTTTCTAGACATCTGTCTAATTTTATATGTTTCCTATTTTTCATCTGAGGCTGACGAGTTTGTGTAGTATGAAGATAAACAGATTTATTCTGTATATCGCCATTTAAAATTTTTTTAATTATAAGTGCCCCTAGAAGTCCTTATGGTCTTAGCATAGAGCACCGCGGAAGAGCATTTGAAAGAAAGTTCTTTACCGATATTAGAAAACTTGCCCAGAGGTGGCGTTATATCACGGATCTCTGGCTTCTGAGGCTCGCTAACCACTGCACTGCAACTGCAAATTACTTAAAGGTAAAAATTAAAAGCTTGTAAAAAAAACTTTTCTTAATTGTGAAAAAAAAAATTAGAAAGCAAGAGCTTCAAGAAAAGTTTTCACGGGAAATTGTGCGGCCGTGGCGCAGTGGTTAGAGCGCTTGCTTTTTAAGCAAGAGATCCAGGTTCGAAACGAGCCTTGGACATATTTTCGCGTCACGGTAAGGAAGGAGGCGTGAACTTTCTGGTTAAATGCACTTCCGCGGTGCTCTGTGACAAGACCGTTAGGTCTTCTTGGGGCACCTAAATAACAGTATTAAAAAAAAAATAATAAAAGGAAACTGAGGGTTTGTATTGAAGAAAATAGCAAGTTTCATTTGCATTTTCATTCATTCGATATCGATATAAAAATGAGCGTTCAAAGTTTTGGCCGTTTATTATTTTTTAAAGTAGTGCCAAAAGCAGAACCTTCAAGAGAAGATTTTTTATTGAAAAATTTTTATTGTCCTATTGGCTTTTTTAAAATATTTGAATTATTTACTAACTGAGCTGATGAAAAGCCATTTAAGTATAAATAATCCTGCGTCAGTCACTTTGATACCCAATATTGATATCATAAACGATTCATATATAAAATATATAAAATGATA
>NC_088922.1:54230000-54335000 GCF_038396675.1 Hydra vulgaris | reverse complement strand
ATCTATGTCTTTATCTTGTATTATGGTTATTGCTTCTTTTATGGTAGTGAACATTGCAAATGTCCACATCTTTGAATCAATTTTTTTCATCTTACTTTATTTCTAGATTGTTGTTTAGAAACTACCAAACCTTTTCTAAGCTTTTTTACTGACTGGCAAGTAAAACAATCATCACAGTGTGGTTTCCACTTAGTACAGAGACCAAGGGCAGTTGATGTTTTTCTTGAAAGCACATTGTTCATTGTACAATAACATTTTTTACACATTTTTGGAGGATGGACAATTTCCAAATCTGTCATTTCAACATGAAACAGCTTCTCTAATTTTACTTTGAGAATTTCTCCTATAAAATAATGCTTTTTACCAAGTAACTGTCCACAAACTCTGCAAATGAGTTTAATATTTTTGTTGTGAAGTTCCATTTTATTTAATATTAGACTATATAAAAAATTGTATATATATATATATATATTATAAACAAATTTATTTTTTACAAATCCTTGTAATTCATCCATATTTATCAACCAATTCCTATTTATTTATTCTCTTTTTGAGATCTCTTCCTCTATTTATCTTTATATATATATATATATATATATATATATATATATATATATATATATATATATATATATATATATATATATATATATATATATATATATACATACATATATAAATATATATATATATACATATATATATATATATATATATATATATATATATATATATATATATATATATATATATATATATATATATATATATATATATATATATATATATATATACACACATCGGAAAGGAGTACCGTAGCAACAGGTTACAAAAAGTTAACGATTAAGATTTTATTTTAACCCTGCAAAAAAAATTGAATCCTCATATAAGCAAAAAATGCAAAAAAGATAAAAGGTTCATCTTGCTGAATGAATAAAAATTTTAAAATTTCTACGCTCAAAATTTTTTTAAAAAAGGTTTAAAGATTATAAACAAAAATAGTAAAAGTAGCTTTAGCTGAAAGTAGACTTTATTCACATTCAGTTGTCTTGTATTTTATTTAAAACATTTCTTAGTACAGCTGCAAGTTATTTTCACAATAGTTTCATTTAAAAAAATAGTTAAAAGTCTATTTAATTATCTAAAATTAAACAAGTTACTCGTTGTCAATGATAAGTTTTTAAAAACGTTGTATCCGTAGCCATTATTAAAATTCTAAATTATTTTTAACTCTACTGCGCTTGCGTATAATAACTTTCAACTTATTTCTAAAGTCTAAACGACCGTGTTACACGATAAATAATAATGTGAAAATTTGAAAATTGCATACCTTCCCAATTTTATCTTATTTCAATTTTTTACATATAATTAATTTTGAACTATAAACTTGAGTTAGTTACGAGTGTTGGTGTGTAACATTTTCCCGCGTATTTTCATATATATAATACATAATTTAATATAAATCAAATGCTATTTTCTTGTTTTACCAAGAATAATGATTCTAACGACAGTAGATGTTAGTCTATAACAGCTGTTTATCATTAAAGCGTTTTAGTTTGTTTTTAAAATCATTTACAGAAGTTGCATTATTAACATCTTGATCTACGATATTCCAAGCTTCTACAACACGGTTGGTGAAGAAATTATGCCTAGAAAGTGAGTTTCTTACAAATTGTCTTCTTAATTTCTGACCATGCCCTCTCGTAGTATTAGTTATTCTCTCAGGTTTGTTATGCCAGTTCATTTTATTTATATTGCTTTGAAATCTAAACATCTGAATTAGATCACCTCGCAACCTTCTAACAACCAATTTTGAAAATTCCATACTTTGTAATTGTTGTTCATAGTTAATACTTTTTAGAAAACAAATTTTAGCTGCTCGTTGTTGGACTTTTTCAATAAGAATAATATCGTAGCGTATTATGGGTTCCATATTTGAAACGCATATTCTAAGTGAGGTCGCACGAGTGATATGCGTAATAGTTTCATTGTATTCTTGTTAATATAGTTGAACGCGTATTTTAATAACCCCAACCCACAATTAACTTTGTTGACAATAGACTCAATATGAAGTTCCCAATTTAAATCATTTGAAATATATACATAAGTGTAGCTCTAACAATGTCTCTTTAAGATTTTTTCTAGAGGTTCTTTATTCTTCAGTATTGCATTTTAGTGTGTATTTGTTTTTTGGGTTATCATGACCTATGCGTATTATCTTGCATTTATTACTATTTAAGCATATTAGCTATTTAGCCGACCACTCGCAGAGATAATCTAAGTCGTCTTAAAAGGAATTATTATGCAAATTTTTATCTTTTTTATTTATTTTTGCTATCACTTTCGTATCATCTGTATAGTAACTTATTGATTTGAATTGAGTTTTCTATATCCATTTAATCATTGGCATGGTGTTGAAGTTAAAATTTAGAACTTAATGACCTCTTTGGATGTCACCTAAAGACTCCGTGTGAAATAAATGTGATTTTTGAAATGGGTAAAATTGCTATTAAATTTAAATCTAGATTATTTGTATAATAATTTAATTTCAGCTGAAACGTTTTATAACATGTTGCGTTAAGTTTCTTGAATATAATTGATAAATATTTTGGTCCGATACTAACACTTTGATACTCGTTGTTCCATTTGCAATTTAAAGATAAAAAATTAAAATTGCCAAATTAAGACATCGGTGTATTTTTTGTTCTTAATAAAATATTCATAACTTTTTTTGATAGAATTAGTTAAATGACGACAGTTTTCAAGATCATTGTTTCCTAGTCTGTATATACAAACACATAAAATAAATTCACCCCTTACTTTAATAGAACACCATATTTGTTCAACGTCTTTGTTATTGCGCACATTGTCTTTTATTTCAAATGTGCTTATTTTATCTGAAGTAAATATACAAACACCACCTCCTTTACTTTTTCACGATCTCTTCTGTTAAGATTATAACTCGGTACATTTGTTATTGATAGATTATTCCACCATGTTTCTGTTATAAAGATAAGTTGTGGCTATTTTACTTTTATTTCAACAATAAGTTCATTTAATTTGTCTCTTTAAAGCGATGTTGTGTATAAACGTTTTAAATAACTGGGTTTACTTAAAAAACTAGGGCTTGTTTTCGCTGTTTGACCTTGACTTTATAATACTTTGTATGCTTACTTTTACTTGCAATTCGTATAACTTTTTCATGAGTCTTTTTGTCGTCTACTCTTTTGCTTTTGCCTTCATTGTCTGAAGCTTTTACTCCAAATGTTACAATGATTTTATCTTTTTTATCTTTCTTTCGTTTCGCTTGCAACGAAAGTATTTATTTTGAGCAATTTTTACCAGGAGATTTCTTTACTTTATCTGCACATGTTACGCTTGCGTAAGTAGGTGCTGATTTATTATTTCTAATTCTTCAACTCTTTTTATTAATTTTTCATTATCAATGTTTAATATCAATGTTGAGTTTTTCGATCAAATGTCTTAACTCTTTTAGTGTCTGCTCCTGTTTATAATAAAACGTAAATAATTTATTTTTGTACTTTTATAATTTTTTAGACATGTTTGGGTCCTGTAAAAATGGGTAGTTTTACATAAAAACCATATAAATTTGATGAACTTATGTGAATAAAACATTTATAAAGAAACATAGGTTTAAATGTTGCAAAAATTAGTGTTTAGATAGACAGTTAACAAAAAAAGAATTTCAGATATTTTTGTTTTTAAGTTAAAAAAAATAACATTCATCTTTTTAGCTTGAAAACTTTAAACTAATGCAGAAAAAATGAATAAGTTTTTGAAACCGCTGAAAAGTTTTAGGTTTATTTTAGTTTACTTCTTTTAATGACGCATTTCTTTGTAATTCAACAAAAAAAGCGTCTTTAAAGCGGTTTGTGTAAGTTGATTTTTTGACGGTTTATGTTGATTTTTCAAACTTATTTTTATAAATAAGATAGCTACTAGTTAACTTTAGATTTTTTTTATTTGTGAATTAAATTATATTTTCTTATAAACTACTCCAGTTTGAAGCAACGTAATACCAAAAATTGCTGGTACCTATTATCTATGCATATATTACTTGGGCAAGTTGTCAACCAATAAATTAAGCATGTTTTTGTAAAAAAGAATTTTTTACAAAAAACATGCTTGTTTTTTAATCTAAGATGTTTTTAACTTTTGTTATCCATATATTAGTGACTATTTATTATTTCAAAACATCAAGCAAAATTTATTTACGCAATATATTATATTTGCATTTCGTTATGATCCGTCGGGATCTATAAAAAGACTATGGTTTTTTACAAAAGCTTATAATAGTTTTTAAACGCCTAAATATTTTCTCATAAATTTCAACTTTGTCTATGAACCTTAAATTTCAAGTGGAAAAAATATTTTAAGGGCTATTTTTGTCTTCAATCTAAGCAATTTTTCCAAAGTAGCTATAATTGACATGACATTTGACATTTAAACATATAAATGTCCAGGGGCGGGTTTTGTCACTCGCCAAGGTAAAGCTAAAAAGGTCTAAAATAAAAAATGGTCCAAATATTTTCATTTATAAGTAATTTTCTTTTTCAATTTTTTGTACTTTAGTGTAATAATCAAGTTCATAGTCAATTTTATTCGTCAGTATAATAGTCCAGTTCTGTATAATAGTCAATTTAAATATTTCATTGCCATTTACGATAAGTTAATTGCAAAGTATTTAGAAATAAAAATTTCGTTAAATGATTTTTTTTTCTTCTTAAGATTTTAATATTTTTTGATTTTTATTAATTTTTCTTTGTTATATTACTCTTATTTCAAATGGCCGAGGATTCAGCTTTAAAAAAGTTTAAATTTAATTCATTACTAACTAAAAAATCAACACTTTTAAAAAATGATTCTGATCCTGATATTAACTTTTATAATAATAATGATCAAATAAAAAGTACTAACTCATTATATTATAATGTAAATTCAAAAAATATCATTGAAGGAATGGAGAACAACTCGTTCTCGATCCTCCGTGTTAATATTAGAAGTCTTCAAAAATTTTTTGATTCTTTAAAACAATTTTTATATAAAATTAATATTAGTTTTCAAATTATTTGGCTCAGCGAGACATGTTGTAATGACAAAAATTATTTGTCTCAGCGAGACATGTTGTAATGACAAAAATTATTTGTCTCAGCGAGATAGTTGTAATGACAAAAATATGCTGAACAATTATAATTACCATTTACCAAACTATAAAGTGATTCACCAAATTAGATCATCAGGCAAGGTAGGCGGGGGATTGTGTATTTTTATTAAAAACTCATTATTGTTTAAAGTTAAGTTAAATTTAAGTTCAACCGCTAATGATTATGAGTCATTGTGTATTGAACTAGTTAATATAACCTCAAAAAACATTATCGTCCATGCTTTATACAGACCACCAAATGGATCAATTAAAGTGTTTGATGTTAAAGATAATATTAAAAGTGTAATTAAAAATAATTCGGTTTTAAAAAAATCTGTTGATCTATTGGTGACTTGAATCTCAATATTTTAGATTAGAACACAAATAAAAATATTATACAATTTTTCAATGTAATCTATGAAAATAGTTACATTCCTGTCATCAATAAGCCTACGCGCATAACAAGAAAAAGTGAAACTTCAATAGGTCAAATTATCACCAATGACTACCTTAATATAATGTGGCTGAAACACTCAATGAATTTTTTATAAATGTTGGTCCTTCATTAGCATCAAAAATTGAATCCTCACAAACCAGCTTTGATGCATACTTGGTTTCTAATAACACTAATATTATGTCTAATGAAAGACTTACTGAAGAAGAATTATTAGTCGCGATTTCTTTAATCAAGCTTAAAAAAACTATAAGAGTTGACAATATAAATAGTAGCATCATTATCAATTAATAAAAACTCATCACAACCCCACTCTTGTATGTATTTAATTTATCTTTAAAAGGGAGTTTTTCCGGGAAAGTTAAAAATCGCTAGTTATCCTAATTTTAAAATCAGGTGATCTTTATGACGTTACTAATTATAGGCCGATCTCAATTCTTACATGTTTTTCAAAAATTCTAGAACGAATTATGTATAAAAGACTCTATTCTTTCTTTAGCAAAAATAATATTTTGTACAATAAACAATTTGGTTTTAAATCTGGTCATTCTACTGATCTCACAATCTTACATCTTGTACATGATATAATTAAAGAGTTTAATAAAAAAAAGTATACTTTAGGTGTTTTTATAGATCTAAGCAAAGCCTTTGATACAGTTGATCATATGATTCTTTTACCCAAACTCGAAATCTACGGTATAAGAAATTCAAACTTGGGTTGGTTTAAAAGTTACTTGCTTAACAGGAAGCAATATATTTCATACGAAGGTGGAAAAACGGATAATATAACTATCACATGCGGTGTACCCCAAGGTCAATACTAGGACCCCTCTTATTTCTAGTTTATATTAATGATCTAAATAATTTTTCTAATATCTTAAACTCAATTTTATTTGCCAATGATACTAACTTGTTTTATTCATATGAAGATATAAATATTTTATTTTTAACAATAAACAAAGAACTTGATAAACTAAGCCAATGGTTTAAATCCAATAAACTATATCCCTAAACATTAATAAAACTAAATACACATTATTCCATCATGCTTCTAAAAAAAAAAATTCCATGGAAACTAGCGAATTTTTTGATTGATAATAATTTGATTAAAATCGGAAATATCGTTAAAATTCTTGGGCGTAATTTTAGATGAAAGCATTAATTGGAGAGAACATATAAATGTAATTGAGAACAAAATTTCAAAAAATATTGGTATACTGTATAAAGCTAAACAGTTTTTAAACCAATCTTGTTTGAAATACATATACTTTTCATTTATACATTGTTACTTAAACTACGCAAATATTGCTTGGTGTAGCATCAACGTTACAAAAATGAATAAACTTCTCTGCAAACAAAAATATGCTATTAGAATTATTACAAATGAAGGTCTACTCTCCCATACAAAAATGCTTTTTAGGAAACTCAATATATTAAATGTTTTCAAAATAAATCTTTATCAAATTCTTCTATTTATGTTTAAACTTGATAAAAAAACTGCCTTTATTTTACTCAATATTTAAAAAAATAAATCATATATACAGCACAAGGTTCTCAAAAAATAACTTTAGTCAATCCAAAACCTATTATTCAGCCACTAAATACTCAATTACAAATTGAGGACCTAAATTATGGAATTCACTTTTAAATGATGATCTTAAAACTTCGCCTAACCAATTTAAAACAAAACTTAGGCAAACTCTTCTACTAAACGACAATAAATTAAATTTCTTCTAAGGCGTTAAAAAAGAGTACTCTTATGATTTGATTTATATATTTTATGAATATATTTATTAATTCTATATATACACATACAAAAAAATAAAAAAAGATATTCTATTGTAAATTTTTACACAATTTAATCTTATTTGTTTATTATTGAGGATGTAAAAAAGTTTATACTATATATTCTTGAAATCTTATGTAAAAAGTACTCATAATTGTTTGCCATGTATTTATATGTGTGTGTGTGTGTGTGCATTCACTTTTTATCTTTTTGTTTTTGTTATCTATATATATTTTACTTTTTTTCTTTTTTCCTAATTATTCTCAATCTAAGAAAAAATAATTAAAAAAAAAAAGAAATAGGAGGATAAAATATAGAGAATAAAATTCTTTTTTTTTTTTTAAATTTTTTTAATTTATTTTTTTCTTTCTTTCTTTATTTAAAATACAATTTATAAGAAAATTTAATTAATATTTAAAAGAAAAAAATTTAACTAATATTTAAATTTTACATTTATTTTGCTATTTAACCATAAATAAAAAAATATATGTGACGCATCTGACCAAAACTAGTCGGATGTCGCGTTATGCTATATTGAGAAAACCATCAAAACATCTCAAAAATTCAATTTTTATCGTTATTTATTTTTTTGCATAATTGTTTACATAATTTTATATACAAGAAAAAAAAATATGCCCATAGAACAAAGTATACAATAAAAAATAAAAACTTTTCTTGTTTACAATGATCTTTATAACATAAAGAGTTAAATAGAAGGAGCACAAAAAAGATGAAAATGACAGTACGCCATCGCAAACCTTTTCATAGAGCCCCTTTATACATTTTCAATAGAATATAGATATTTAAAAAAAAACAACCCTAAGGGGCATGAAACTGCTGCGCTAATCAGTAAACCAAAAAAAGATCAAATAAAATAAATACTAAAATAATTAAAATTACTTAGTGATCCCTTTAAGCACAAATGAATCTCAAATTTTAAAAATTTCCTTTTTTATTAGAAACTTAAATGAACTTAATGACTTTGCTATACATTTGAATCCTTTTTGATAACTATTCCATATATTTTGTCCTCGATATGCAATGCTATATACAACATATTTATTAAAGTTTTGAGGAAGTTTATATGAGTTACAAATATTTGCTCTTAGATAATAGTTTTCATTTATGTTTATTTCAAACTTGTTATTAAAGTAGGCAGGAGAAAGATTATTATTGAATCGATACATAAAAGTTAAATGCTGATAGATATTTATTTCATAAACATCCATCATTTTCATATCTTTCATTATAGGTTTGGCGTGTTCACGCTTATTTTTAGAGTAAATGATTCTGCTAGCATGTTTTTGTAGACTTTAAATTTTTTTAAGTTTTGATGGTTGCGTACTCGCCCATGTTATGTTTGCATAGCTGATGAAGCAATGAATTAGTCTAAAATATATTAGTTTGAGACTTTGTTTATTGATATATGAGCAAACTCAAAACATCATACCAATTATATTAGTGGTTTTAGATTGAATATATCTTATTTAAGGAAGCCAGGATAAATCATCAGCAAAAACTCTTAAGAATCTAATACTGGGTTGTTTTTTAATTAAGTTATTATTTAAGATAAGGTCAGGCAACTTAATAGAAAGGTTTTCTTCTTGTGTTTTTTTATGGAATAATATATAGTTTGTTTTCTCTGAGTTAAGTGAGAGTTTGTTAGCCCAAAAGCAATTATATATATTTTATTTAGTTCAATATTCATATCTAAGTATAATTTCTTGATATCGTTGTTATTTAGAAATATATTTGTATCATCAGCAAACATGACTGAATTAAGTTTTAAAGATGCATTGCAAAAATCATTTATATAAATTAAAAATAGGAGTAGACCAAGGGTAGATCCTTGGGAAACTCCACATAAAACATTTAAAACTTCAGATTGTATATTACACACGTATTGTTTTCTATTGGTAAGATAACTTTTAATCCAATTGTAAGTTTTATTAATTATACCATATTGCTTTAGTTTATCTAATCGGATGCAATGGTCAACTGTGTCAAAAACTTTTGATAAGTCAATAAATACTCCTTGAGTAAATTTGTTTTGTTTAAAACCATCAGTTATTTGATTAACTAATTCAAGGATTTAATGCTCTGTTGAGAGATTCTTTTGAAATCCAAACTGGTTTAAGTAAAATAATTTTTTTTAGTGAAGTGATTATAGATTCTATTATAAATTACACGTTCAAAAAGTTTTGAAAATACAGAAAGTATTGATATAGGTCTATAATTGGTTATACCTGAATATTCATTGCATTTAAAAATAGGAATTACTTTTGCTAATTAAAGTATATCAGGGAAAATCCCCGGTGTTATTGAGAGCTTAAGTATATGGATCAGAGGTCTGCTTAGATTGATTTTATTGAAGATAACTAAATCGCTAGTTATTTCAATAAACCCAGGTGCTTTCTTTTTTTTAAAGAGGAAAAGGCATCTTCGAATTCTTTATAGTTAAATTCATTATTATACATGGTAGCGTTATTTGCGGGTTTTAGGTAGTTTTTGAATGAATCAGATGTTGGACTTATTTTATTAGGGAGGTTAGGACCAATATTTATAAAATATTTGAAGAGATTTGTTTTTTTACAGAATATGTCAGTGTTGTTAATATTAATTCTTTTTGGCAAAGAAGTTGAACTTATTTTTTTCCTTCCCATTATCTCATTAATGATGGACCACCTTTTCTCATTATCAGATTTGCATTTAATGATTTGATTACTGTAGTATTTATTTATAGCCTTTTTTTATAAGATTTTGGTAAAAATATTTATAACTTTTGTAATTTCTCTCATTTTCAGTGTTCTTATTTTTTTTAAATTTATTTTAGAGTTTTTGCTTCTTTTTTGAGCATTTTATCAGTGATTTATCCATCCACAAATTGTATACAGTGGTGACTCAAAAAATTAGAGCCACCTCGAAATTTAGACAATATTTGAGTTTCGACTGTGAAATTAATTAAAATACATACGGATGTCCAGTTTTTGTCATTTCGCATTGTTAATTACTTTGTTTTGAACATATTTTTACAATGACAACACTATTGAGCGGTTTAGAGTGAAGTTAGTTGCATTATTGCAGAAGATGTCACATTTTAGCACGTGTTGTACTGGGCGATAGTTGTGTTTCTGGCGGTTTTTATTTGTTGATTTTATATTTTTACACCAAAATTTGTTTATTTTACTATTCAACACATATTATATATTCTATTTACAAGTAAGTTATCATTATTTTACAACTTTTTTATCATATTTAGGTAAATTTTGCTATTTTTTAAAATAATTGGTGTTTTTAAGGTATGGGCAAAGAGAAAGATATTTCTCCCACAAAACTAGGGCTTATTCAAGGATATTTGTCGAGTGGAAATCATTCCAACAGGCAAATTGCCAAGTGTGTGAATGTTTCCAGAGCAACAGTCGATAGGATTAAAAGAAAACTGGACAATAATCAATCACTAAAATTGAATAAAAGAAAAAATTGCGGACGAAATCGAATTACAACGCCTCGCACCGAAAGAAAAATAAGGGATATTGTGATAGAAAATAGGAGAAAATTGAAAAAAGTGCTTAAGGAAATCATAAACAATGAAGGTATAACAATATCCCTTGCAACACTTCGGAGAAGAATGGCGGAGCAGGGGTTTAAGGCCTGTAGACCAGCCAAAAAACCAAGGCTCACCCAGGCAATGAAGGATAAACGGCTAAAAATCATCGCCATTTTACCACTGATGATTGGGAAAGAGTAAGTACTCAGTTTCTCTTCATAAACACATTAAAATTTAAACGAATACCATATTAAAAAAAAAGAATATAAGTATTTCATCAAAAATATTACCCCAATTTTGAAAATTTTAGGTTTGCTTCTTAGATGAATCCACATTGGAAATTCTAATGGATAAAACTAATTTCGTCCGAAGAAGGACAGGTGAAATGTTCAATGAAGATTGTCTTGTGGAGAGGGTGAAGCACCCGCTAAAAATTATGGTCTGGTCAGTCATTAGTAGCCAGGGTACTGGAAGGTTATACATTGTAAAAAATACAATGCGGCAGGACCAGTACATCCAAGTCTTGAAGGAAAGAATGATTCCTCAAGCGATGGAGTGGTATCCGAATAGGAACTTTACCTTCCAGCACGACTCTGCTCCATGCCATAAGGCAAAAACTGTAACAAAGTTTTTAGAGGCTGAAAAAATCCATGTATTACCCTGGCCAGGAAACTCGCGCGACCTAAATCCCATAGAAAATTTATGGGAATTGTTAAAAAGGGATATAAGTAAAAATCTTATGACAAATAAAAGAGATTTGATTGAAAAATTAATAAATGTTTGGCACCACAGCGAGAAAATAAAAAAAAATTGTCAAAACCTCATCAAAAGTATGACCAGAAGAGTTGAAGCCGTAATTGCTGCAAAAGGTGGCCACACTAAATATTAGTGATTTTGTGTACAATATTTTGTATATCTTATTTATTTTTCCTAAATATACGTCACACTTTTATATTTTTGTCATTTACTATTATTTATATCCTATATTCCCAAAATAAATAGTTGTAAATTTAACTCATTACAAAATATAGGGAAAATCAGCTTCAGAATATGAAAATTTGTAAAAATGTTGGGTGGCTCTAATTTTTTGAGCCACCACTGTATATTACTGGGCTTAGTGATAAGACAACTATAGTCTTCTTTTTGCTCCTGTCATCTAAATCTTTATTTATTTACTTAGTTATTGTAATTATTGTCAAACGGCGAAATATATATATATATATAAAAATTTTTTCAAATTAATATTTCTGAAAAAAAGTCCCAAGGAGGGGGTGGGGCTTCTAACAACATGCACCCCTCCCCCTAAAACCCGCCACTGTAAATGTCTGGAGTTTACTCCATGTCTGGAAATTATCTAACTTAAGCAGCAGACAAAATAAAAAAAAGCTGCATTTATATTATATGCTTTTTTTATTAACGTTACGTGCATGTAAACACCTTTTCTCAAGGAGTGTCCACTTAATTTTTCTTGTATTACTAATCCCATAACCAAATATTTATCATTAACTATTTTTTTACAATGTTAGGCAGTATCATATAAAATAATCCACCGCAGAAAAATTCTCTGTGTTCACAGATTTTTTGCTTTTAGTTTTTTTCGACTTTAACATTAAATCAGGCTATTTAAACGTTTAGAATAAATTAAAAGTTTCCAATCCTAATTTTTATTAATGAAATTTGTCTATTTAGTTTAACTTTACAAAAATATTCAAAATAGCTCAGTTAAAAGTATTTGAAAATAATGCTGGCTTGAATTAGAGTTACGTTATACTGTGTAAAGTGCGATAATGTGTAAAAGTGCAATACTGTGTAAAGTGCGCGTACCCCAACATCAAAAAGCGCGTAACCCGAGTAAAAAGCCCATTTTATACTTATTTATGAAAACGGATAAACTAGATCTCTTTTTTTTCAAATTTTTTATTTAAATGAAAGATAACAACAACAAAATAATAAAATATTTTTATCATTAATAAACTTTATAAATAATTTTTATTGCGTAAAGACAACAATTGAATAAATAAGCAAAATAAAATAAGCTGGGACAGAGATGGAGAGTTTTCTGTTTGCACCTTATACTAAAAAGTAACAAAAAAATCTTTCAAAAAACGTCTACAAAAATTTATTTATTTTAAAAACAAACGTGGTTCAATTCACCTATATAAACAAATTGAAATAAGGAAAACCTTTAGAGAAAGGAAAGTTAACAATCGGATAACATGAAGTTTTACATCTTCTTTGTTTTACTCTTTATGTTTAGTGAACAAAAAGGTAGGGATTTGATTTTTTTCAGACATTGTTGTATTGGAAAGAGTGGGGGGTGGGGGGCATCATATTTAAGCTTTATTTCCAATAGTTATAGAAATGTTGTGCAACAGTTGTGTGTTTTTGTTGTACGACAATTGTTGCCAAAATTTGTTTGATTCTATTTCCGCAACCTTTGTTTTACAACATAAATTTTGTTATACAACCGACGTTAAGTTGCGCAACTTACGCAAGAAAATGTTTCCATTATATAAAAAATTTTATGTTAGACATGAAACACAACTTTTATCAAATTACTCTCCTATATTTTTTTAATGTTTAAGCAAGTACGCTGAGATATTTTTCATTAATTAGTTTTCAACCTTTTTCTAACTATATAGAAAGTAGTAGTCTTTAAATGACTTTAATCATGTTTTAAGACTACTAATAATAAAAAACTTTCCGCGGGTAACTTTCCGCGGGCATGCTTTTTTATACGAAGCTTTTGAAAGTAAGGATTCCCGATTAGAACCAAACATCCAATTTGTCTAAAACTGTTCATACTAATTAAAAAAAAAAGAATAAAGAATCAAACGGAAGGATGAAACCTAGCTAGCACACATACGTTGGTAAAACGTTAGAATAATGTCGTAAGTTACGTTGGCAAATCATCTACGATCGTTGTTTTTGTATTGTTTTAGCTACAACTACTAACTATTAAACTAACGTTTGCACAACGTTGTACACAAAGTTGAGTCAACGCTGTTTTTTTGTTTATCGAAATATATACTCTCTATATATAAAAAATCAATATTGTATATATTATTATATATACTATGTATTATATTATATATAATATTTATAATATATAATATAAATATTATATATATATTATATGCTATATTATATATATATATATATATATATATATATATATATATATATATATTATATATATATTTATATATATATATATATGTAATTATGTTAGTGTATTTTACAGAGCAATAATAAATAAATAAATATATATATAATAAATAAATGAATAAATAGGTATATATATATATATATATATATATATATATATATATATATATATATATATATATATATATATATATATATATATATATATATATATATGCATATATACATTAACGTTTTAAAGTTGATATACAATTCAACGATTTTTCATAAGTTCAAAAATTTCCGAACAAAACATTAATTTTTTCAATAGTACAAATTTTTCAAAAATATTTGATCACAAATTTATATAATCGTAATATCATATAAGTATTTTGTAGGATATCCTTTACAATCGAAAATAGTTTGGCATCTACAGTGGCGGATCAAGGGATGGGGGAGGGGGGGCTAGGGGGCTATAGCCCCGGGCCCCACAATTGTAGGGGCCCCGATTCAAAGTAAATAATTTTTAGGAGCCCCGATTCAAAGTAAATATTAACTCTGAAAATTAAATCTTTTATTAACTTGAAAGAGCCAAAGTTAAATTTACTAAATTGTCTGAAAACAAAAGCACAAAAATAAAATAACTGTCAACAAAAACGCTGCATTATATATTTTTCCGATCTTTGACAACGATGGAGCGCAACTATTTCTACAAAAAAAAAAATTACTAGATTGGTAGCAGCGCCTTATAGCAATAATTGAATGTAACATTTGTACAAATTGCTACAAAAACAATTCCCTTCGGAAAATTATTAATGACTTGAATAATTATATTGTTATTGAAAATGCATTAACGATTGCAATTATACAATTCTTTTGTACTTCCGCGCAAAAGAGTTCTTGTGTGAATGCATTTAATAGCTGAAGCGCTAAATTCGTGAAAGAGAAAAAAAGAACAGTTTAACACTTTTCAGGTAATACGGTTATAATTAAAATGCTAAGAAAATATGAAAGTGGAGCTTGTAAAAGAAGATTGAAGAAAGAGAGAGAGGAAATGGTAGCTAAACTTCCGAAAATGACAAATTTTTTTTCATCAAACCAAACTATTATGCAATTTCCACAAACTGTAGATAATAATAAAAACAAAGAAAGAAAAGATGAAAACAATAACACGGAAAAGTAGGTAGCCTGCCAAGGTCCTTCAAATGAAATTCGAGAAGTTAAAAGTTTTGAATCTACAATGCATAATAATGAGCTTGACACAGGTACTCCAATTTTTACTATCTTTAATGACACCTCAACATCTGCTAAACAAACAATTTACTTTTTAGGCAGTTAATATTTTTGTTCTATAAATTGTCACTTATTATTTTTTTATTAGGCTTATTTATCATGATTTTTTTTCCTAGATACCATTCTACGCGAAGACCCTGCTTTATGGCCATTACAATTAAAGGAAAATGAACGTATGAAGTATTTAAACAAGGAGTATGCTTTTTTTCAAAATATTCAAAATTCGAATCTTCGAAGCGGATGTTCAAAAACCAGTACAGATATTATTCGGTTAAATATTTTCAAAAAGAATTCATAAAACAAAATACTCATGTCGATGAATAAATGGTAAGCCAGATTAAAAGGAATTTAATTATTGGTCTGCAATCTTAAATAGAATAGTTGCGGTTATTCGTTTTTTAGCCGGAAGAGGTTTAGCATTTCGAGGCCATAATGAAGTTATAGGATCGTCAAATAACGGGAATTACTTAGGCATGTTAGAACTGTTGACTCAATTTGATCCAGTTTTAAAGCAACACATTGACACTTTTGCAAATAAAGGCAAAGGTAATGTAAATTATTTGTCTAAAACTATTTGTGAAGAGCTAATTGATATTATGTCTCAAAAGGTTTTAACGCACATTATTACCGAAATACTGGGGAAAGCAAAATACTGGGGAATTATCGTAGATTCGACTGCTGATATTTCTCACGTGGATCATCTTTCTGTGATATTGCGTTATTATCTAAATGGCCACGTGTATGAACGATTTTTTTGTTTTCTACAAATTAAAAGCCACGACGGTAAATCTTTGATTACTGACATTTTAGATCTACCGGAAAGATATGATATTGATATAACCAATTGTCGGGGACAGGCATACGATAATGCAAGCAATATGTCTGGTAAATATTCTGGATTACAGGCACGTTTAAAAGAGCGGAGTGAATTAGCTTTTTATATCCTCTGCGCTGGATATTCTTTAAATTTAGTAGGGCAGTGCAGTGAGTGCATTAATTCTATCAACTATTTTAGCGTTCTCCAGAGTTTGTATTCATTATTTGTAGCTTCAACACATAGATGGGATTTATTGAAAGGAAATCATGCTACACTCAAGCGCCTATCAGATACACGATGGTCATGTAGGTCAGATGCTTCAAAAAGTTTGGTAGAAAATTTTGATGGGATTCATGCAGCGCCATGTCATATAGCTGAGGATACAGAAGAAAAATCTGATACTCGTCATGAAGCTTTGTGTTTATTAAATAAGATCACTAAGCTAGAGTTTGCATTCATGGCTGTACTTTGGCATCACATACTTATGAGGTTTAATGCAGTTAGCAAATTTCTTCAAAAAGTTGAATTAGATTTGCATACAGCAAGCAGTGTGTTACTTTCACCAATTGACTTTGTAAAAAACTTACGAAACGACTTTACGAGATTTGAGAATGAATCAAAAAAACTTAGCTCGTTTATTGAAAAAGACTATTCTGATAAGAACAAAAGAAAGGTAATTAAAAATTGAGCAACGGAGAAAACCAAGTTGATTCTTTAAGCGTATCCGACAAGTTTCGAGTGAATACATTTTTTGTCATTATTGACAAACTTGTGACACAATTAACTATAAGAAGTGATGGTTACAACCACGTAAATAAGATATTTGGATTTCTATCAAAGCTGTTAACTATTGTTCCATGGAATTGCAAGTTAGCGCGAAAAAAATTGTAGAAGTGTACTCAAATGATTTAGAAGATAGTTTCATATTTGAAATAGAACAATTTGTAACATTATTAAAGTTGCAGCCTCCGGGTTTTTTTTCGCATAAAAAAGATAAATCTGAGACTGAAAACACATTGATTCCTCTGCATGTTTTAAATTGGATTGTTGAAACCGATATTATTGATGTATTTCCAAATGTTTATATAGCATATCGCTGGTTTCTAACTATTCCCATAACAAATTACGAGGCTGAGAGATTATTCTCTACTCTTAAAAGAGTTAAGACCATGCACCGATCAACAATGGTCCATAGTCGTTTAAGTAATATAGTAAGATTAACTATTGAGTCAAAATTATTAGTAACTTTGGATTTCAGCGATGTGATTGAAGAGTTTGCGGGGAAGAATAGCAGAAAAAAATCGCTCAACTTAATTCAATAAAATAAATATAAAAGTTGTATATAAATAAATACCAGTGATAGCGTTTTCAAGAAAATCTTTGTTTTACTCATTTTTGTCGTTGTTAGTGGAATGGGGCCTCCAACTTTTAAATAGCCCCGGGCCCCGAAAAGTCTTAATCCGCCACTGGGCATCTATGAGGCATAGAGTCAACTAAATGAGTGCAAACGTCTGTTGAAATTGAGTCCCATAATTCCTTGATTTTATTAAATAAATCAGCATGATTTGCATGTTCTCAAAGATGTTTAATGGGATTTAAGTCAGGTGATGGGGATGGCAAATTCAAAACATTAACATTACTCTTTTTGAAAAACTCTAAAACCGATTTGGCTGTATGTTTGGAATCGTTATCCTGTTGCAATATCCATCCTTGAGACATTTTATCCTTTGCATTAGGTAACATAACAGTCTTACATATATCTTTATACTATTTTTGATTCATAGTCTCAGTAATTCTATGGAGAGGACCAACGCTAGCCTGACTAAAATATCCCCAAACCATTACATTATCTCCTCCATGTTTAACGGTAGGCAGTTGGTGTTTAGGATCGTATTTTGTACCTACTGGACATCAAACATACATGATTCCATCTGATCCGAACAGCGTAAACTTGCTTTTGTTGTTAAAAAGAATTTTTGACCATTGTTGACTACTTCACTTTAGATGCTCAGATGCAAATTTTTCGGCGTTCCGGTTTTTCAAGGAAACTAATGGGTTTTTAGATGGGCGTCTTCTAAATAAATTAGCGAGACGTAAACGATGTTTTATAGTCGAAATACTATACAATTCTTAGAAACTCTTATCAAAAATCCTTGTTTTGCAGACAAATTTTAAAATGTTAATTTAGCAATCATTATTTGTTCAAAACATAATAGCTAACCTGAAAACCTTTTTATCGGTATATAATATGATAGCTAAAGTGATTTATATTTATATATATATATATATATATATATATATATATATATATATATATATATATATATATATATATATATATATATATATATATATATTTATCTATCAAGGGCAAGTCCATAGGGGGCCGATCGCCCTGATCGGCCCCCTGTGAATTATGATTTAAAAAAATATTTTTGTGTTTATTTTTAGTATTTTTAGCCTTTTATAAAAAAAGCATACTTGATTTATTGATTATTTTAATAACTTATATTACAAATTCTAATTTTCCCGATTTCGAAAAATGGTCAATTACGTTTTCAACATTTAATGGAATTTCTCTGTGCACATTAAGTAAGGCCAATCCGACTAGTCTGTTTTTTGTCATTCGTGTTCTCAGCCAATTTTTAATTCTTCGCAAGGTTGAGAAGCTACGTTCAGCACTGACTACAATCACAGGACATAACTTGATAATTTAAAACAACATGTGAGTGATTGGATATTGCACATTGTCACACAAATCAAAAACAACAGAAAAATCAGTAAGTTGTCAAATGATTCCTCTCTCATCTTTCATCCTCATACATTTGCACTGCCATAGTTCAACTTCCGATGTAAATTCAGGTACAGGTAAGTTTTGGATACTAAGTCCAAGAATGATGCTATAGACATTACTGGTTGCAGAAAGAGTTTCAACAATATCTTTATGATTCCATGTAATAATATTTTTTGGCATCAAAGTATAGATTTGAAGACATTAGAAATGTTCATTAGAAAAACGTGTATTTATGTCCAATATCAACGCATCAAGTAGAGGGATGTAAATTGATTGCCTTTAATATTCATCTATAGTATCTGAAGGTACACTTTCACATGCCTGTTGTTGTACTGTTCTTTTATAGGTAAAAATAGCATCTTTTCAATTATTGTTTTTTCTACGGGTTTAAAAATTTCCTTAAAGATATCTTCGCAGTTTTCACTTTTATGTTTTAAAACAATAAACAGGTCTTTAAGGCATTTTTTTGCTCTATGTAAATCTAAACTTTTTTTTGAAACAACTGACTGAGCCCATTTGTTAAAAAGAACACATGTACTGCACACATGCGTTTTCTTTAAGCCTAAAGACACAATAAAATCACTTTATCTAATTAATAATAATAAAATTTTTGCTTTTGATGAAGATGTTTTGTCATTCCATTTAGATATATCGTCCAGTTCATCAATGATTTTTGGAAGCTCAGCATAAAACGTCAGCAAAGCATCATGTCTTTCAACCCATCGTGTTTTTCAGAGTGAAAGCAGTTGTGAATTTAGCATTTTTTTAATAATAAAATTTCGTTTTGCAAAAGCATTGAAAAAAGCAACAACTTTGCTAGTTACCTCCAAACATTTTCTTATTGCTTGCACCTTTGAACTCTTGGATAAAGTTAAATTTAAAGCATGATTATAACATGGACACCAAACTGCATTTGACGCAACTTGTTGAGTTTCAACTATCGCTCTTTTTTGCAATGACGATATAACACTACATCCATTTGTTCCCACGCAGACACATTTTTCTAAAAAAAGGTGTAATTTTTTTCCAACATGTTTATAACCGATTGACCAATAGCTTTGCCGTCAAAAACCGGTTTATTGTAAATGGATGCATTACTTTTAGTTTGATGATTTTGATCAAGCAAATCAACAAATCCAACAAAGTCTTTTCGAACTAATCTATCAGGCATCAAGTAGCGTAAATTGTTTCCATTTGTAACTAATGCGATGCATCAGATGTTTCGTCAAACATAATAGCATAATAATTTAATTCTCTAACACGACTCACAATTTGTTAACATATTTCTTCTCGACAGCATTCAATTAAAAAGTTTTTTGTAGTTTGCTAATGTATGTTGCAGAAGCTCTAGCTGTTTTCAAATAATTTTCTAAATTTAAATCGCCACAGTTTACTCTAAATTTTAGCAACTCTCGAAAATTACCTATATATGTTATCACATCAGAATTGTCATTGTCTATGTCTTATATGCTGCCATCATCTCTGTGGCCTCTGAAAGGACTATTTTGCCTTCCTAAAAATACAATTGTTTCAACATAGGTGCCAATTGTTGACGATTTTCTAAAACCTGTTGAAAACGTTGAGTGTTTACTCTGTTTACAATATCAGTTGCTGGTTTATTATAGTTTTATAAAAAACACCTTCCTGCTTCAACAGCTTCCTTGTGATATGTTGCTCTTTCGTGACTTGTTAAATCTCCGTCGTTGCCAAACAGTTTAGCAAACACCTGTAATGGTTGCTTAACTAACTTCTGAAGTGCAACTTGTTTGTGAGATGCAGTCTGGTGGTATGAAAATAATGCACAATATTTGCAGTATAGTCTCTTTTATCTATCTGAACATACTAACCATTCAGATGTGGATGATTAAGATATCGTTTTTCTCGATTATTTTTCTTAATGTGAACTGAATGCGGCATTTTGTTGTCAGTTGATGGTTGTCATGGTAATTCTAACAAGTTTTTTATAGTTATATCATCAATAGTTGTAACGACAAAGTTTCCAATGTCATTAATAAACTCAGCATTTGAAATCTGACTTAAACATGGCTAATTTTAGTGGTTGCAGAGTCAGGTTAACGCTCACTTAAAATCAATTCATTTTCTGAAACAGGCATAACTATTTCAAGTGAGATATCATTCCTTTTCTGCCTTTCTCCGTTTATGTCTTTGTCTTGTAGTTCTGATTTCTCATAATCAATATCTTAAGGAGCAACACTAATGCTAGTTTCCGGTGTTGGTACTGATGCGGTTTTAAGTTAATTCGTTCTTTTAGTATCCTGAATAGTAGCAGTAAAACTAGTTGAAGGTATTTCAAAAAAATTTTCTTTCTTCGGTGCTATAAAGAAAGAATCTAATCTGCTCTGGAATCAAAAAGCATTAGTTCTCTTCATCGCGTCTCGAAAAAATAATAATAACTATGGCAACAATCTATAAATTTTTTTTTTTTTATTTTATTGGAAACTGATATTAAACTAACATTACATAATTGTTTAAAACTACTGATTTTGAAAGTAATTTTTTTTTTTTACTATTAATTATAAGTGTCGTTTAAGTCAGTAACATTTCATCAAAAACTTTACTCAATCATTTAATATGCTCAAATTAATTGCGGTGACCTGCTGAATAAAAAGCACTATTTTCTATTAAAACAACTATTACAATGATTTAACAGATTTGTAATTAGGTGAATTTTCAAAATTATAAAAAACATTAACTGAGCTAGTTGTAGAGATAATTATTGAAAAGAACTTTAGAGAACAAAATAGAAAAACATTGTAGAAAAACATAAGGGTCCTATCTGACCTTGTTTGCAACAGCCAAAAAAGGCTGTTGCAAACAAGGTCAGATAGGACCCTTATGGTGGCAAAAAAACTTAGCAAGTATAAGCTAAACCCTTAAACACATAGTTTTTTGTTAAAATGATATAGGAAATTTCTAATAATGCGCATGCAAACTTCAATATCTTTGACCATGCCATCTGTCCATTAATTTATTCGATACGTTTCAAAAAATAAATCCATATGCAAGGTTTTAAAAATATAGTGATTATAAAATGCTACGTTGCATTACTTTATTTTCTGCACATTATTGCCATGCTTAAATGGATTTATGATTTTGGCAACCAAATACTATATATATTTTATTGTTTAAAGAACATAGCTATTACCACAAAATTAAAAATCAAAAAATTTAATTTTAGTTTTATAATATATTGTTATATTTTATATAAATACAAAAAACTGAAATATAATGTTTACTAAGAAATAACAATATTTTGAATAATAAAATCTCCAGCCCCGTTTTTTAGTCTCTTACTCAAGATAATTTACTCTGCCACTAATAAATAATAACATATGGCTGGTTTACGATGCCTTCGTATATTTTGTTAAACATTTCATGTTTTAATCGTAGAAATAACCATACTTATTGTATTGTCTTTGCAAAATTGAACATATTAACAATAATTAGTTATTATTAATTTGTATTTTTGTGTGCTTTATTTGTGTATCTTAACTTATAGAGAGGCCCATTCAGGACCTTCAGACATAACAGGGGCACGGGATAGAGGGGTGGTGGAGGTGGGTGGGTGTAAGGGAATACCCCCAACCTCCCTCGCCAGTCCGACCCTGGTTGCAAAACCAAAAATCTTAATAAATGTTTATTAATTTCGGCTATCCCTAACCTTCAGTTTATCAGTTTAGTATGTCACTTTGAATATATTTGAAACAAGCATTAGTAATATCAAATTAATAATAAAATATTAAATTGCGTCATTCATAAAAAACTAAATGAAAAGTAAAATATTAAAAAGAAAATATGTTGTAATATTTTATTTTCAAAAATTAAAACCATGGTAAGTAATTAGATAAAAAGAATTTAGAATTTAGAAATTCCTATAAATTCCTTTTCGCTTTAAACTTTCAACGTACTATTTAAAAGTGATTCAATTTAGTTGCGCCGTGCAAATTTTAAACCGGACTACTGAGATACTAATATATATATATATATATATATATATATATATATATATATATATATATATATATATATATATATATATATATATATATATATATATATATATATATATATTAGTAGAAAATCACTTAACAAAATTTTTTTTCATTTTACACTGTGTTTCATCAACAAAGGTTCATCAGAAATGCATTTCTGATGAACCTTAGTTGATGAAAACCAAACATTGAGCACTCTATTGTGTAGAATACATTTAAAGTTGTTTAAATATATATATATATATATATATATATATATATATATATATATATATATATATATATATATATATATATATATATATATATATATATATATGTATATATATATATATATATATATATATATATATATGTATATATATGTATATATATATATATATATATATATATATATATATGTATATATATATATATATATAAAAGAGAGAGAGAAAGAGAGAGAGAGAGAGAGAGAGAGAGAGAGAGAGAGAGAGAGAGAGAGAGAGTGTGTGTGTGTGTAAAATTAGAAATGGCAAAAGCAAAGGAGCGGTAATTATCAAACTCTTCACATCAATTGTTTAATTTTTGGTTAGTTTAATTTTTCGATATTCAAGGAAGATTTTATATAAGTTATATAATTTTACAAAAACAACTTCATTATACCGAAGTTGGGTTATATACATTTGATCAATGTTAGGTAAATCATAAAAACGACTAGCTTTTGCAATGTTTTACTACGTTGAAACAATGTTACTGCTGCGTCGGTACTTAGCGGTCGTCCATAAAGTACGTACGCTCATAGGGGGAGGTCTTAAAAAAGCGTTCGAAAGCGTATGGAGAAGGAGGGGGGAGGGTTCAATTTAAAAGTACGTTCATCGATTTTCTAATTTTGCACAATTAACCAGCTAATCAATAGAAAAGTTAAAATTCTGACTAAAGATCCTAGTTTGCCAACACAAAAAGATGTATGGTATAGGGAGTAGAGAGTATAGTTTTCCTCTATGCACACACATACATGGGTGCCAGCAAGATTTTTTGTTGCTCCAGATAGGACACTTTCACACATTGTGCAAACTTCAAACTCAAGTATGATTATACCTGTGCCAAATAAGGAGGCCTTGCAAAAAATACCCAAACGTGAGGGCACCAATGTAGTAAAATTTTCAACTTTTCTATCTAAAACTAGATTTAAATTTATTGACACATTTTAAATTTCGTAGAAAAATATTGTAAATAACAAAAGTTATGACCATGCAAGTTTTCCGACCCCTCAAAATGAAGGGAGTGTAAATTTAGCCTCCTCATTTGGCATAGGCATAAACATACTTAAGTTTGGAGTTTGTACAATGTGTAAAAGTCTCCTATCTGGAACATCAAAAAATCCTGCGGGCGCCCATGCACACATGCCACCCCTTATATACTGGCCCTGAGTAAGGCGTACTTCAGGCAACCTATTTTTGAGTCGACAAAAAACAGGTTTTAGCAGTGCCGTGGCTAATGGGTCGGAGGCATCCTAAAAAAAACGTGTCATTAGGGTCTCAAAATCTTCCAAATTTTACCGCTAGATTTTGCTAAAATAAAAAGGTCCTTAATATAGAAAAAAGGCACAAAATTTTCTACTTCTAATCCCCCTCCTCCAATAAAGGGATATGGGTAGCCTACCCTCGGCACTGAGTTTTAGGGTTTGTTTTCAATATTATTGATCTCGAGTAAGACTCATTTTTTAACGGAGTTACTAAAGAGGGGTGTTTAAAAAAAACGTCGGCCTTAAATATAGTTTATTTTTATTTGATTGTGATTAAAACAAAAAAAAAGGACCATACGACCCAACCGGGAATCGAACACTCCGAGTCTCCGAGTGTAGATCTTCAACCTCTCGGCAAAGCGCACACTATATTATTTAGGAATTTAACTTCATTAAGATTAATATTTGAATATATATGAAGACTTTTTTAAAATTGGGATCCTGTACCGCGAAAAAAGGATTTGGGCGTCGTTTAAAGTATCTAAGGTACCTTCACCTTTTTTTTTTTAGGGCGGAGAGGGGTATTTGAAAAACGTAGGTACTTCTTAAGGGGGGTGGGACTTAAAAGTAAGCATGGAAACATGGGGTGTCACATTTCAAAATTTATGGCGTGCAAACTTTACCGACAACCCGTTATCTTTTGTTCATATCTTTTACTTCCAGAACAAGAACGAAGTTTTTAATACTATTAAAGTAAATAAAAACGTTAGTAACTACAAAAAAATAAAAACTGAACATAGTAAACTTAAACTATTCTACTTTCTAATTAAAATCTTGATAATATCTAAATATAATAATACAATATAATATCTAAATAAAAAGTTGTTATAAAATTTATAAATAGAACATTAAAAATATAACATTAAAACACAGACACTTAACACTCTTTGAAAAAGAGTCTCAGATTTTATTTTTAAATTGGTATCGTATAGCCAGATACGCAAAACTAATTAAAATAAGTAAATAAAATAAAAAAAGCGCTCAGTCTGTAAAATGTATTTCTCTACTTAATTCAAAAAATTTTTCTAAATTTTATAAAAATTCTCTATTCAAAAATGATTTCTAAAAAAATCACTGTGCTGTGTATTTTTCTTGCATTATTGTATCACCCTAAGAATTTCCACATGTAAAATGTTACAATTCACATGTAAAATGTTAAATATAACATAAATAAAATAGGTCAAAAATAATAAACTTTATGTAAAATATAAACTTAAAATGTGGTTTAAAGGAATCTATAAAAAGGTTGTGGTGATAAAATGTTGTATTTATCATCCAAACCATCAATATAATTTGGAAAAAAAAAACTACGATCCACTAGGGGTTTGTTTAGTCATTTTGTGATTGGTCTCTAAATTATGATTTCTTTATGCAGATTTCTTTATGCACATTTGCATAAAGTTTATATATATATATATATAGTTTATATATATATATATATATAGTTTATATATATATATATATAGTTTATATATATATATATATAGTTTATATATACAGTTTATATATATATATATATATATATATATATATATATATATATATATATATATATATATATATATATATATATATAAAATCAAACCCTATATAAATATAAAATCAAACCCTAATATTTTAGTTTTTGCTGATAAAACAAGCAACATATACCAAATTGCCCCAGATAATCACTATAAATTACTGCGCGATAATATTCCTAATAACTACGCAAAAGCCCCCAAAAACTTAGAAAATTCAATTAATTTAGAAGGTCAAAACATTGCTAAAACAATTAATTTAGATGCTAGAATTAAATCAGTCGCACCAGCGCAAGCGTTTATAACACTAAAAGATCATAAACCAAATTTTGAAAATAAACTCTCTTGTAGGCTACTAGTACCTTTAAAAAGTGAACTAGGGCACGTTAGTAAAATTAAATTAGATAAAATAAATAATATTATTCGGAAAAAATTAAATTTGCAACAGTGGAAAAACACCAATGATGTCATAAATTGGTTTTCTAAAATTAGTAATAAAAATGAATGCACGTTTATACAATTTGATATTAATGATTTTTACCCCTCAATTACAGCAGAAATTTTAGATAAAACAATAGAATTTGGAAAAACCTACATTGAAATTACAGACGACACTATTCGTCTAATTAAGCATTGCAGAAAAACTTTACTCTATTTTAATAATGAGACGTGGAAGAAAAAAACCACGCACGAATGCTTTGATGTAACAATGGGAAGTTACGACGGAGCAGAAATTTGCGAATTTGTAGGCTTATATATTTTAAATTCCCTAGCTAAAATAGTTCATTTTAATCAATTAGGCTTGTACCGCGATGATGGCTTAATAATAATGCAAAAAAAATCAGGGCCTCAACTTGACAAAGTTGATGCCCTGATTTTATATATATATATATATATATATGTATATATATATATATATATATATATATATATATATATATATATATATATATATATATATATATATATATATATATATATATATATATATATATATATATATATATGTATATATATATATATATATATATATATATATATATATATTTATATATATATGTATATATATATATATATATATGTATGTATATATATATATATATATATATATATATATATATATATATATATATATATATATATATATATATATATATATATATATATATATATATATATATGTATATATATATATATATATATATATATATATATATATATATATATATATATATATATATATATATATATATATATATATATATATATGTATGTATATATATATATATGTATATATATATATATATATGTATATATATATATACATTAGACTGCTTCATTTTGGGGTCATGAGAAAATTTAAAGTACCATGGAGTTTTATCTGCTGCGCAGACCCCTATTTTATTAGTAGATTTTTTTTTTTTTTGAGTTTTAACCACTTTTAGGGGTTGCTCAAGTGCCCTAATGGTCTAATTTTAGACTTATTTACCCTTTTTTAAGCTTATTTTCAACACGTTTGAGCGGGTTCTAAAACTCAAAATAATTCTATTTTTTTTCTTTCCAGAGTTTCTTCTAAGTTAATAGAAAAAAAAAAAATGCATGGTAATTTAATTTGCTTAAAATATTTTGTCTAAACCTAACTAAAAAATTGCATAGTTATGCGGATTTTTACCAATTTTTACGCTTCGCATTTACTTAAATACTTTAGCGTACTTGCTTAAACACGTTATGCGAATTACTTTTTAGCAAAGACGATATTTAATTTTCATTTAAAAACGCAGGAAATAATTATTGATAACTTTCATGATACACTTACTTCATATGCTTATTAGAGCTATTTACTACAGTTTTATTCATGTCGGGAAAAAGTAAGAAAAAAGTAAATTTTTTGGTTGGGGAATCCAGGTCAGGTGGATTTCAGATTTTGCAATTACAAACAATTAGGTAGGTACCAGACTGTATTTGTTTTTGTTTTATTTGTATATTATTAGAGGAAAACAATTAATATAACAAATATCTGCTGTTAAATAAATTAATTAACAGAAATAGATGTGTTGTAAAATGTTCAGAACCTACAAATCACACTTTTTAGTAAAAAGATAGAGAAGCTGATCCTAACTTGGAAACTGTTAAAAAAAAACAAATCAAGACAAACTTTATCAGAAATTGAAAAAAGGAGGAAATTTTTAACTCAGATGAAAAGGATCTTTTGGATTGCACCTGAGCTCGATACTCTGGTTGCAATCATTAAAGCTGATAAGAAAAGAAGTTGTCAAGACAAGACTGAAGATATTGCTTTTTTATTAGACCAATTAGGAGATAGAAAAACAAGAATAGGTGGATTAGACACAAGGTACATTTCCTCTGTTAACAGGAGTTTATCCAAGTTTGAAATGAGATCAAGTTTGAATGAAACCATGTCAGAGAGTGAATTCAGCTCAAATGGATCCGATAAAAATGAAGATAATGATGATTTCCCGTATCCAGATCCAGAGTTAAAGAAGAAAGTCAAAAAACCAGATACTGTTCTACTTCCAAAAGATATTCTCAAGAGAACTGCTGATACTGCTGTTGGGGAAGGATTAAGTCATAGGCAGCATACTGCCATGGTTAATAGTATAATTGCTAAAGCAGGTGGAAATTTAGATGAATTTAAATGTTCAACCTCTACAGCATTAAGAGCAGCAGATAAAGTCATTAATGATGAATCAAAGAGGATCAAGGACCATTTGAGAAATTTCAGAAATAATAATAAGAACATTTTAGTTCAACTCCATTTTGATGGAAAAGTATGTCATGAATATACTGATGGGAAAAAATCAGAAAAAGATCGATTAGCAATATTAATAAACGGTAACATGGAAACGCACCTGTTGGGAATTCCAGCTATTTCTTCCGGAACTGGCGAAAATCAAAAAAATGCGATCAGAGATATCTTGAATTGCTTTGACCTTACAAACAGTATACAAGCTGTTACATTTGATACAACCAGAATCAACACTGGAAACAAAAATGGAGCTGATTCTTTACTGGTAAATGAAGTTTTTCAGCGACCAGTTTTATCTATTGCATGCCGACATCATATAAACGAGCTACACATAACACATTTCTGGAAAAATTATCCAAGTAGTGCTACTTCTGGACCAGATAATATGCTGTTTAAAATATTAAAATCAACATGGAATGATCTTGATGTAGAGAACCAGGTAGGGTTTTACAAAATTGGTTAACATTTTTGTAAAATATTATTGTACCCTAGTATTTCTTCAATTTTGAGCTCTTTGATTTTTTTTTGACATTTTAAATAAAAAGGTGTTGAGAAGATTGACTATTCCAGATGAAACATGGCTTGGTCATCAAAAGCATGAAAGCATAACGTTCTGCAGAAATATTATCACCCATAGGTCTCTGAAAAAGGTAGCCCGATGACTAGATGTTTTAATATGTAGTTATGTATACAATATGTACTATGACGTAGTAATATATCCTAGATTTTTCTTGTTTAATTCTATTATTCTTTATAAGACAAAAGTATACATACCTATGTTTATTGCATTATACCAATATACTTCTGGTTTAATTTTTAGGATGGGGCTACAAGGAAGGACTACATTGAGCTGACAGAGCTTACACTTATGGTGCTTTCTGAGGAAAAGTACAAGTTTCGTACACCCGGAACAATTCATCATGCCCGTTTTATGGCAAAAGGTAGAGAGTTTTAGGTTTATGATAGGAAAAAGTCCAAAGTTAAAAATTATAGCTTCATAGCAAAAAAAAATGAATTTGTTATACATGATCAAATATTTAGCTTTTCAAAAAAAATAAAAATGTATATTTTTATAGGTATCTACTACCTAAAGCTCCAGCTTATGATGGATGCAATACCCAGTCTGACAAATCGACTGAAAAATGAAATTACTGAAGTGGCAACTTTTGTGGCTGTTTTCTATACTACCTGGTTTCTCAAAGCTGAACTATCTGCTGTGGCTCCTTGTCAGGTAGGTACCAAGTTAACAAGTATGATATATATATATATATATATATATATATATATATATATATATATATATATATATATATATATATATATATATATATATATATATATATATATATGTATATATATATATATATATATATATTTATATATATATATATATATATATATATATATATATATATATGTATATATATATATATATATATTTATATATATATATATATATATATACATATATATACATATATATATATATATATATATATATATATATATATATATATATATATATATATATATATATATATATATATATATATATATATATATATATATAAGGATTCTATTATAAATAAAAAGTTTTGATTAAAAGTTTCTAAAATATAAATTTTTTTAAGGTAAGCTAGTTACTTAACAATTTTTTGTTTATCCAGGATATGAGAGCTCTTCGGCAAATGAATAGGTTTAAGGAGTACAATTTGATTGGGGCAGAATCAGTCATTGAATCAATCAAACGGCACACATGGTTTCTGGACCCTTGCCTTGTTGTTCTTGCCTTAGCTGATGAAAACTGTGAAGAAAGAGGTGAAATTGCTCAAAAATTATACAGCTTTGAATTTCGTAGCTTAGATAAATATTCGTTAGCCCGAATAAAAGCTAACATGGAGGTCCTCAATTCTTTAGACTTCAGTGGACCGAAGCCACCAAGCTTAGTTGAATTGGTCACAGAAAATTCGTGGCTTTTGTTCCTTATGATAGGGCAGAGTAAAAGTGACTGTCAATGGATGAAAACCCCGCCAGAGTATTGGACTTGTAACGATTTCTACTTAAAATTTAAAGATGCTATTTTTAATCTTGCAGTTGTTAATGATTGCTCTGAAAGAACTGTTAAACTCATAAAGGACAACATTGATATTGCCAGAAAGGAAGAAAAAAGACAAGATTCACTTTTATTCATGCACAATTACAAAAGGAAGTATGTAGGAAAAAGAAAAACCTCCAAGAAAAACAAAAAAACAATATAAAAATATTGCATAATATTTGTAAAAAATAACACTATTATTAAGAAATATATAAAATCAAATCGCTAGACGTTTTATGACTTTACATATCAACAAAGTTATTACGTTGCGTAAAAATTGGAAAAAATTGCACTAAATTTGGGATTTTATAAATAGATTTGCATGAAATATTTCAAATAAATAAAAATACCATGCATTTTTATTTGTTTTTTCTAACTTAGAAGAAACTCTGGTAAGAAAAAAAATTTAATTATTTTGAGTTTTAGAACTTGCTCAAATATGCCAAAAATAGGCTTAAAAAGGTCTAAATTCAGGCAATTGGGGCACTTGAGCAACCCCTAAAAATGGTCAAAATTGAAAAAAAAAAAATTCTATTAATAAAATAGGGGTCTGCGCAGCTGATAAGACTCCATGGTACTTTAAATTTTTTCATGACCCCAAAATGAAGCAGTCTAATATACATATATATATATATATATATATATATATATATATATATATATATATATATATATATTATATATACATATAACTAAAATATTAGGGTTTGATTTTATATATATATATATATATATATATATATATATATATATATATATACATATATATATATATATACATACATATATATATATATATATATATATATATATGTATATATATATATATATTTATATATATATATATATATATATATATATATATATATGTATATATATATATATATATATATATATATATATATATATATATATATATATATATATATATATATATATATATATATATACTGGTATATACCATTCGTTTTCGGTTACTCCCAATTACATATCGATAAAAATGTAGATAAACAACTATAAGACATTACTACTGATTTTAATATTATTTTATTAACTACATTTTATGTATAAACTTTATTTTTTAACATCTAATTATGATTATTTGTCTCTATAATGGTGCTGATGATATAATGGTGCTGTTTTATCAACTTAATATATTAAAAAGTATTTTTTTTTTTGTTTATTCTGTTGATATAGATATATATTTGATAACTCTATTTTTTTTTTTTTAAATTGATAATTTTACGATAGAAATGTTATAATTTATTTTTGTATTGTAATTTAATTTAGTAAAACTCCAAATAATTATCAATGACTTGTGAGGAAGGTTAAATTAATAAACTACTATAAAACTATTAGATTATCAAAGTCACCGCAAACAAAGGGGTGAGATTGATAACATTTTGGAGATAAAAAAAATAAAATAAGACAAAAAAAAAATTTTTTTCTTTAATGAAACCCTCTAAAGGAGAGGTACGATGTTATATCAGAAAAAAAAAAGTTTTACTGAAGAGTTATTCAGCAAAAATGTCCAAAAACCTATCAAAGTCACCCATCAGTCAACCTATCAAAGTCACATCATCAGTTTTACGGTACCTAAATTTTATTACTCGAAACCAATGAAATAAGAAATATATGCTCAGCCTGTAAATTAGATTATTCTAGTCATTCAAAAACAATTATAAAATAATTGCTATGTTGTTTGTTTTTCTAAGGTTCATTAATACAAAATAAACCGTAATACAAAACGTTCAAAAGTTATTGCGACTCAACAACAGCCTCCTAATCGCTTCTAAAACATTTACAATTTTCACTGCATAGGCAAATGCCGTTTGTCAAAATATCATTATTTTTTAGTACAAAAATTTCAATGACTAAATTCTAAAGCTGACTGAAGTCTCCATAAGTAATGTTGTAGTTTTAGTACATAATGGTAGTACTTAATCATTATAAATATATTTGCATAAATTTTGTTATATTTGCTAACATTAAAAGAAATTTATTTCAAAATTATTTGCAATATGGAATACTATTACGCAGTTTTAAGACTCTTTGCAAATATTTCACATATTACATTGTGTTTATTTCAATGCACTGTTTTACTTAGGTTATTTGGATTGTATATTTGTGTAACCATTTAATCTTATAAGAACCCGGGTGTTTTATTACACACTTTGAAATATATTTATATTTTTTCTGTAGAAATATGTAGTAAAGGATGCCCATTTAATTATGAGCTGATTTGTGCTTCAAATGGAAAAAGTTATGATAACAGATGTCTGATGGAAATGGATGCTTGTGAAACCCGATCCGAGATTTACTATGTTCATAGCGGGCCTTGTGGTGAGTTTTAAAATTTAAAAAATAAATTATTTCTAATCACTTATGGAAAAATTAATATATTAATTCTATTGATGATATTATTTAATTTCGGTAAATTAATATATTTTGGTTACGGTAATGGTTACGGTGAAATGCAGCTTGTGTGATAAAAATTTATTTGTTTTTATAGAAAGAAAGAGGAAACCTGATGACGAATAAGCGTAAACAAAAGAATAAAACTCAACGCAGCTTATTTCATATTTTTAGCATTTTTTTTAAGAATGATTTTGTCGTTACTTTTAATAAATACATACATACATTTTAATCAGGAGGGCTCATAATGGTTTTTGTTTTGTTTCCGCATCCCTGTAAAAACTAGATTTTATATGATTTAAACAATGTATGAAATAGTAGCTCCTTTTCCTTGAGTGGCTCTATAGAGTATTGTATTTTGGATAAATCATTTTTATATATTTTAAAAATTTTAATTTTATGTAGTTGTAACAAAGTTTTGTAACTTTTATCTTTATAAGAGTTGCGTAGAAATAAAAACTTGAAATTAACTTTAAACAACAGTTAGATATATACTTAGTATAAAATTTTAATTTAAACTTGTTTCAAACACATGTTGTCACAAACAAAAATGTTTTTAGTATTTAGTTTTCAGACCACAAAAAAAAATTAAAATAAGAAAACTTGTTTATAATATATTAACAATATGGAAAAATGAAAGAATTAAAGTTACAAACAACTTGTAGTAGTAGTAGTAGTAGTAGTAGTAGTAGTAGTAGTAGTAGTAGTAGTAGTAGTAGTAGTCGTAGTAGTAGTAGTAGTAGTAGTAGTAGTAGTAGTAGTAGTAGTAGTAGTAGTAGTCTAGTAGTTGTGATATCCCCATGCTACTTTTCAATGCTCCCTTGCGTTACGTTTTGAACACTCATATTACATTTTGGCCCTTATGTTACCTTTTCTTTTTAATTGTCCCTCATGTTACAGGAACTCCGTAACATGAGGGAAAATGCTCCCTAATGTTACAGAACTTGCGTAGCATGAGGGATCATTGTAAGACAAACTTAACTTATTACCGACCCCCGTTACATAAAAATCTATATAACTAATAAGTGATACGTAAAACAGTATAAGTACATACAAAACTTCAGCAAAAAAATAAGTTTTTGCTCACAATCTTCCAGCGGAATACTTAAAAAAATAAAATAAGACAAAAGTGAGATAATCATGATAGTTATAAACCACAAAAAGTTGAGTTAAGTCTTATTAAAAATAATGCAATATAAATAAGTATTTATTGCTGATTACAAAATCGTAAAACAAAAAAAGAAAATTATTAGTAACAAAAGCTAAAGAAAAATTTAATAATTTTAAATGATTTATTTAATTCAAAAAATTTTAAATTGTTAAAAAGATATTTGAAATCTTGTATATCGAAGTCCATGTTTAGTAAATGCCGTTTTGAATCAGTCTCTCTGCCGTTTGAAAATTATTCACTGAAAATTTACTAGGATGTTTATGAGAGATTTCATTAAAGTATGATTAAAATGGTAGTAGAGATTTTGCCATAATACATAAATAATATTATAAGATAACATTGATGAATATAATGTTTATTATATCTTATATTTACATCTTTATATGAATATCTTATAAATTTTTAAAGCTCCAAGCTGACGTAAGAGAGGATCGCAATGTGCATTCCTGTTTGCCCAAATATAATCCTGCATGCATGTTGTTTTTTTTGCTATTAATTTTTTTGAGTTTTTTTTGTAATTAATGCTACCCCACGCAAAGTTAAAGTAAAAAAGTATGTGTATAAACATAAAAAGTATATTTTTTATATATTCATTGTTAAGAATTTTGTTCGATATAACATGGAAATACTTTTTGAGATTTTTCATTTAAAAGCACTCCAAGATAGTCTATACTTAATTCCCTTTTAATCATTATGTCATTAATTAAAAGACTGGGCAATTTGAGAGGAATATTATCGGCTTTACTAGGTTTATGGAATAGAATAAACTTTGTTTTATCTACATTTAATGAAAGTTGGTTACTTATAAACCACTCGTTGATCTTATTTAATTCTTCGTTAAATAATTTAAGAAAAACAATAATATCATTGTGAAAATAAAAAAAAATTATTGTCATCTACAAATAATATTTGTCATCTGTATTTAATATTTTTGATGCTATATCTACTTTTATATTACATTAAAATTAACTAAATTTTACTTTATATAAATAACTATTAGTCATTCATATAAAGTAAAAACAATAATGGTGCTAAAATAGAACCCAGGGGTACCTTACAAGTTAAATTCCGTATTACTGTTAGTTAGATATGATTTACACCAAAGTAAATTTTTGTTTTAAATACAATACTTTTCTTGGTTTTTTAAAAGTATCTCATGATTTACAGGATAGAAAGCTTTGGATAAATCAATAAAAACTCCAATTAAAAAACTACTACTACAAAAATAAAGGGGAGTTCGAACTATGACAAGACTTCCTTATGAACTTGAAATTTGTCGTCATAATGCATTTTTTGAAGTCCACAATCAATTATATATGTTTGATGGCGGACTTCGAAAGTTTAAATTTCTTTAACATTTAAAATACATTTCATCCTCGAAAATGGCGCTAAATCTATCTACTAACGCATTTTGCAACTTTTTTTGACCATTTAAACTGCAAACTCAAGTTCATGCGTTAGCTAAGCTATCTTTAAAAGGAACAAGAAATAGATTAACTTTAATATCGTATTCTTCAATTATTTATTACAACACGCCTTTTCTTCTCCGCATTAATATTTCACCAGTTGCTTTTGACTTCCATTTTAATTTACCATTTAACGCGTTACAAATCCAGTGGAACGCTGCTGCAAAATCTTTAAAATGTGTTACTTTCTCTAGTTTATATATCAATTCTTTTTTATCTTTTAAATCAAAGTCTTTTTTATTTCTCTCTTCACCACGTCTAACTGTGCCATGTTTAAATGAATTTCAGAACTTTTTTTTTTGAAGCTATGCTGCATCTTCCACAGTTGCAGTGCCAATTTGAATAACAGCACCCATTGCTGAAAAAGATGCATTAGCCCATACCTTTCTCTCCATCCCATGCACAGCTCAACAACCACAAACTCGCTTGCAACTTTTAATATCCGCACAGATTCTTAAAAAACACATTTTAAGCTCTTATCACAAACTTTATCGTCCTAACTCTTCGTCAAACTAACAACTATTTTTTTCTAAAGACAATCAACAATTCTTAACAAACCACACACTGGTAAATGACACACCAACTGTTCACAGTCTGAAAACACTACTTTCCTGCTTAACTTTTTTGGGATTTTCTCAATTTTCTAGACCTTATCAATTTGTCACCAACTTTTTGCAAATAGAATCCCAACACAGCAACCCCATCATCACCAATATGTTCACTTTCATCGCTCGTTAAACCATATTTTTTAAAAGTCTTTTGACATAATCGAGATTCACCACATTCGCAACATATTGTATTAACAATACATTTTGTTGCAAAATACCACAGTGCGGAAAGCCTAAGGTATTCCTAAATTTTCCAATGGAGATAAACCTTGCGTAGATCCATGATTATTAGTTTGTTTCCCATTCTTCTCCATTCTCTCAACTTACCAACGCACACATCTATATCTCTTGTACAGTATTGGACAAAACATTTGCAACCAACATCGAACAATGCTAAAAAGTGTTCCAAATTTTACATGTCTTAAAAACGAAACGAACTATACTACTACAGCAAACAGTTCAGGAGTCTGGAGTCATAGCATGCCATGACATGAGCAATCAGTTGACAGGTGATAGCACACAGGCAGAATTTCGTTGACAAGTGCCATTTTGCAGCGGACAAAACAAGTGCAACTTTTTTGGTTTGTTTCATTTTCTTAAGTCTGGTCCGTGTCAACGTCACGGAAGTTTTTTAATAATTAAAGGAAGTATCCAGAAGTTTCCAGATGTTTCCAGAAGCATGCAGAAGCTTCCAGAAGTTTCCAGAAGAAGCATCTGGAAGCATCCAGTAGCATCCAGAAATATCCAGAAACATTCAGAAGCATCCGGACGCATCCAGAAGCTTCAAAAAGCATCAAAAAGAAGCATCTAGAATCTTCCGGAACAGGTTCACACAGGTTCATTTTACTATATAAGAGACATGTAAATCGACATGTAATTCAGTCAGTATATGGAAGTCAATCAGTCAGTATTACCAAGACAGTTTATCAAAGTGAGTTTTATCAAAGTGTTTTATCGAAGAACATCAATACAAAAAGTGAAATACAACAAGTGATTCATTACATCAATACAGTCCACATCCAACTAAGACGTTGTGTTCCACAGAGCATTATTGCATCATCACAAGGTAAATGTAACACGGTAAGCCTTGAGTAGCGTGATTATTTATTTTCATTATTTTTATGACTTCAAGTGCAAAAATGGCTGCCGACAGTCTTGGATTGGGACTAAGAAAGAAAATTATTGGCGATTACGTAAGTGGAATGTCACAAAAAAGTATTTGGGATAAATATCGCGTGAAAAAATGGACCGTATCAAGACTATGTTCCTAATATCGTTCTACGGGGAAGTTGGCAGCAGATAACAAAGGTGGAAGACCGCGTTCCACCACTTCTAGAGAGGATTCTATGATCATCAGATCTGTCAAGAAGGATCCTTGAATATATCAGTCGAGATACAAAAGCAATTAGAGCTGCATGTATCGGACCGAACAATCAGACGACGTGCTGTTGAAGCCGGATCGTTTTCTCGACGCCCTGCAAAGAAACCGCTGATTTCACTGAAAAACCAGAAGAAAAGACTCCTGTTTGCTACATCTCATATTGACTGGAATGTGAAGAAATGGCAAACTGTCCTGTTCAGTGATGAATTGAAGTTCAACATCATTGGGAGCGATGGCATTTGCCGTGTACGTCGACCGGCCGGAAAACGCCTCGATTTACGTTACTGCCATAAGACCGCGAAGCATAGTGGAGGCAATGTAATGGTCTGGGGGTGTTTTTCTGCTAACAATCTAGATCCAATACATCGAAACGATGGAATAACGGACCGTTTCATGTATAAAAATATCCTGAAAGATGTTATGTTACCTCATGCTGAATGGAATATGCCAATAAAATGGGTTTTTCAGCAAGACAACGATCCGAAACACACTGCAAAAGTAGTCAAGCAGTAGTTTCAAGACAACCACCTATCAGTGATGGATTGGTTGCCTCAATCTCCGGATCTCAACCCTATTGAGAACCTGTGGGAGATCGTCAACCGCAGAATTAATCGTGAAGGTATTCGTAATAAGGATCAACTGTTCAGCTTGGTCAACATTTTGTCGAGTTGCACTTGTTTTGTCCAGAAGGAAATCAACTTTTTTTAATACTTTTGATTAATTTATTAATTTTCGTGTACAAATAATGAACTATGTGATGAATAAAACTTGAAGAACTTTGTCTCTTAACAGTTACATAGTTATTTCTCTAAATTGAAAAAATGCAGCACTTTTATATAACGAAACTAAATTAGCATTTTTTGGTTGCACTCGTTTTGTTTGATACTGTATATGTTTTAATGAAATTTTTAGTTTCTCTCTAATGCAAAATAGATCGCAGCCATTAAAGGAATTTTTCTTTTAAGCGGTCCCATTATATTTTCATCATACTCAAGTAACCATTTCCGCTTGACACAATCCTGAATTTCATATTCCGCTTCAGTTTATTTTGGTATCTCGTATCGAGCAACTTTATTAAACAGTCGTTCGGGTTCGTCCCAATTTTCCATTTCAATATTGAACCGATTTTATTAACTTCATCTTCGTTTGAAATAATGAAGTTAACAAAAATTCCGCATCAACTAGCTCCAAATTTCGCCATTTCTAATGAAGAAATAAAAATTCTCTCAATAACTTAATGGAACTTATTTCGAGACTCATATCAACTCCAAATGGTTAATAATCTATAAAAATAATTTCGTGGCGTATTTAAATATAATAAACCTCGAAAGTCTCAGTCGCGGATCTTATACAATGATGAACCTTTTTTTCAAAAGTCTACTACCTTTGAAGGGTTTAATCATTTATTTTGTTTATAAGACAAAATCTTGTTATTTAAAATTGACTTTGAACATCCCGCGTTTATAGCTGTCACCACCGCTGTCGCCACCAGACCATTACCTTTCAAACAAATAAAAGATAATCCCCTAATTCCACTGATGTTTAAAACGAGGTCGCGCAGATTCTTCGCTTCTGCACTCGTTTCCTTGCATATTTAGGTATCTCAAATCCACATGGCCATTGTCACCATATTTAAATAACTGTTTGGAGATTAAGATTTGCAATGTGGTTGCACCACATTGCTAAGTATTGTTTATGCTCTTTTTTTGCGTATAAACAATTCTTTGCAATGTGGTGCAACCCTCTGCAGTATCATATTAAAATTTTTTTTGTTATTTTTGACTTTTCTGATAATTTAGCAAGATACGACAATCATTTCAAATCAACTATAAGTACATCAGCTCTTTCTTATAATTCATAATTCATATAATTTTAGTTTCGTAAAAAGCTCATTGCACTGTAAGTATCAACAAAGAAAGCTGCCAGCACTTGTCTGACTTTATTTGCATCAACAGCTTATACGTTCTAAACAGAATAAGCAGTTTTTTGAGGAAGAATCGAAAAAAGTAATTCCAGCTTTTTGTTCTGAATTTCAGCTATCATTTTTGTTCTTTGCATCCACGCATCAGCATCTGAAGTTTCATCATATGTTTCAAGCATTTCAATTAATTTTATACTTGATACAATGCCGGTTAGCTTGCAGTTTTCTTGCATAAACACAACTAAAATTAAGAAGTTTTTTTTTTCTTACCCAAATGAGAACCTGTTTTTTAAAAATTCTACAACAATTTATTTAATATTAATTTATAAACATCAAAAAATAACTATTGAATTAAATATCAAAACTCGCGTAAACATGTTATAATTAACCCTAGTCGAAAAAAAATATTTTATAAACTTTTTTATAAGAACCTTTCACAATATTGTCATGAAAGATCCTATACATGGATTTCTTTTCGCTAACTCAATTTTAAACAAAAAAATATTATTTTCAATAAGTTATAGAGTTTAAATAATAGTTTCTGCTTGCTATAAATAAAGTCATTTAAACTTTTAAATATAGCAGTTTAAATTTGATTTATAACCATGTTATTCACATAAAATAGCGAGAAAAAAAATCATGAAAACTATGATACGTTCATAATAAATATATATTTTTGACATGTCCCTTGTTTTTAATGTTTAATGTAAGTAGCAAAAACGAATATTGGAAAGTAAGGCAAGTTAAAACTATTTCCTCGTTGAGCAAAACAAAGAAATACATAAACTTTTAAGTATCTCGTACAACATTAAATATTTTAATTTTATGTAAATTCTTAACAGCAGATTATATTCTTAACAGCGGATTATATTTTAAGAGAAGCTATTTTGAAAAGATTTGTTGAAAAACTTGGAATATTTGGTTCAGAGCCTCTTAAATATTAATGAAATTCTATTTATCGATTTTTTATTGTCCTAAAAAACTGCGTATTTCACAGATTTGTCTTTAAGTACATTGGGTAGTCAAATTTCTTCTGCGCGTATCAGTGTTTTTTTTTTTTTATGTCAATCTGTTGAAGAACTAAACCTTTTTGAAGAAAACTATTTTGCGTATACATTGAAGTTAACTATTACTATTTTCTGTACAAACTAAAAGAATATCGAGATTTATGTAAAAGTTTACTGAATTCTTTAAAAGGTTACCTAATTTTTTTAGATTTTATGTGTAAGAGTTACAGCTTATGCAAATCTTCCAAAATTTTACACGTTCGCTATGACTAAAAGCAACGCTCTAAAAAAGTGATCAGGCAATACAGCAACTATTTTGATAAAATTAAGAAAAATGTCTTTGAGCCGTTTTAAGACTTGACTAAAATATGGTACTTGTTGCAGTACATTTCTTTATGATTGACAGTTTTAAGAAATAAGAGCTTAAGATATCACAAAACACAGGCAAAGTAGAATGCAAAAGACTAAGACAAGATAAGTTTTTTATATGATATTAACAATAAATTTTGTATAATGTTAGGCAGTTGATAGCCGAAATTCTAGAGACATGTTGGCTATCAGGAATGATAATGGCTCATGGAATTTTACTCTTAAGCAACTAATTTCTTAAAACTCCAAAATTTTTTGGAAAATATTATCTCAGGTTTCAAAACTCAGTCATTTTCCACCAACGGAAACATAAACCCAAGTTTACGGGCAATAATGTTTTAAAAAACGATCAATGTCTATAATCTGAAAACATGGCGTGGCAGTACTAAGTGTTTGCAAAACTTAGTTTTAAAGCAAAAAGCTAATTGCACTGCAAAAGCATTTTTGCAAAACTTCCTGCAAAAGTGCCATATCCCTAATTTGGCAGATTTAAGGATGTGAGATTACAAAATTTTACAAAAAATGTCGTTTAAGAATTCAACAAAATATAAGAGATTTGTGACATTGAATTCTCCGGCAAATTTGTCTTTTTTAATTACATAGAATTTGCATTAATCCTCCTAATTGTTTTAGATCAAGTTTTAAAATTGACGGACATTTTTTATTATTTCTCAACTTTCTTTCCAATCTACAACCTTTTGATCACGGTATGATAATACAACTAGTAGTTTTCTTTTGAACGTTATACTCACTTGTTAACGAATTTTTAAGAACCTTAGAATTTTTATGCCTCACGTCTAAAATAAGTTTTTTCACATCTACTTGCAACCCATTTTCTTTGATTATAATCCGCTTTTAAAACTACCGTTATATGGATAAGGAGAAGAGGGAGGATGGGAATAGGGAGGAGAGGAGTATAAGGTTATTATCAAAGCAATTATCAAAATCAAATAGGTGGTTCTTGAAATACTTAAAAAACCCATGGATCATTCAGACAGTCTTCATCACAGTATTTCTGGTCGACATTTTTTCAAGTCACCCAAAGGAGTTTAACTACGACTCAGTTTTTTTTCATTGAAGTTTAATTATTTTTATCAGAGTAATTTTTATTATATTTATTAACAAGCAAAATACTTTTTTTAGTAAAAAGTAATAAATTTTGAAAAGTACATAAAAAATCCAAATAAATTATACTTTTAAATTTTACCCAAACTATGATCCCTAATGCTACCTAAACTTTTGTATTTAAGCGTCATTATCGGGACGCGATTACTATTTTATAGTTAAACTAATGTTAAAAATAAACTTTTAAATGTAAAGGAACAATAATATAACAAACTTTTTTCTTACTACTCACGTATTACAAAAATAGTTTTTTGTGCAGTCATATTAAATCAACGAAAAAAATTGACATATTTTTGTTGTCAAATTCATATATTTACCATGAATATTTCTGAAACTGAATAATATTTCTTTTACGGGACTAGTATGAAAGTTAGTGGTGAAAAATTTTATATTTGTGGTAAATTAGGAGGGAATTAGAAGTGTTTTAAGTTAAAACTGTTGCTTTTTAATCGGGTGGAATGGGGAGTCGGGGAACAGTAAACGATCCCTAGTGCTACTTGTCTATGATGGCTTCAACAATTGCGAGATAAGTAACTTTTTACCATGATGAAACAGTTTCAATGAATTAAAATAATTTAACTACCCTTTGAATATGATAAATTAAAAAAAAAAAAAAAAAATATTGCCTGTATTAAGTCACATAGTTGTATATATTTACTGCGAGGAGATAACTCCTGAACCAGAGCACGAATACAAGCCCTGCGTTAATTGCGTTTTAATGCTGATTTTGAATATTTATTACACGCTGGAGTTGCAAATTTTAAATGTGTTTTAATATAAACTGTTTATAATTTATGATAAATGAAGTTTTCATCCTAAAATGTTATTAGCTTTAGATGTAATTTTGAAAACGTGTGTAGCCACTTGTCGTTTCATATAATGGTAATGCCGAGATCTTGCTCCTTTAAAGATTTCGAAATATTTATGGTAGTTTTAGTTGAAGCATCAAACATGTAGTAGTTTTTTTGAGTTTTTTTTTTGCCCATATGCATCACTTTGCATTTTTTGCGGTTCGCCTTAATGTACCATTTTTCAGACCATTTCGTGATACCATTCGTGATACCATTTAAATCTAGCTGTAGCTTGTCCGAATCTAAAGTATCTTTAATTTGAGCAATAAATTTTTAGTCATCCGCATACAATTTAAAAGAAAAGTAGTAAAGCAGTAGATGCCCGATAGTACTTTAACTTGCGATTGTTAGTTTAAAATTTAAATCGCTTGCTTTAAAATTTAAATCGATTTGAATTGCAAATGTTTACTTCGTACACATCAAATTTATTTGTCGAAAATTTGTTTGCACTTAAATAAACCAGCCGACATCGAAGAAAATAATCGGTAAAAAATAAACGGCAATGTTTTCTATCAGTAGCAAATGATAAACGCCATATTATCAACAAGAAGCTGCAAAAATTGACAATGCGGTCAATAAAGTAATTAAATAGCTTACTGCTTGTGGCAATTAAAGTTAAAGTTGTGGAAGGGAAAGGGATAAGAAGAATGAGAAGGAGAACAGACAAAATTTTTTTTTACGAGGATTTCAGTTATGATTAACATATTTTATCAATGCTTTTAAATGATTTTCAACAAGATATATTATTATAAGAAAGCATAAAGATTTTTCTGCAAGACTTAATTAAAGCAAAGCAATTTATTGACGAATCAAAGGCAATGCTTTTTTAATGTTTATGTCGTAACTGTAAAATCACATTACCTCCAAAATAAAGCTGTTTTTTCCAGATAATTTTGACGAATTAAGGCAACTGAAAAATGCAACTTGGTTGCTAAAGGGATGAAATTGTTTATCTGTTTAAGTTATGTGTATTTGAAACATTGAAGTAGGTTTCATATTTAAAGCGTGCAGTTGGACCATCTACCCTGTATCAGAATATTGTTTCATAGATTCTACTTTTGATTTATACAGACGTTTTCTGATACTCTTGGAATGGTAGTGGAAGTTGTGGTGATGTAAATGTAAGGCACGTATAAAAATTATTAGCTTTGTCAAAAAATAACTAGACATTATTGCTTAAAGACATTGCTTCAATAATCGCCAAGTTCAAAATAAGAGCACAGCAATCAATAAAAATGGCATTTAGTCAAAGTGACTAAAAATGGCATTTAGGTTCCAGACATTTCAAAAGCTCCATCATATGTCTGTCCTCTACAAAGTTTAATGTTAATATCTTCTTTTTCAAACTTAGATAAAATTAACTGAGCAAATACTGTAACATTATTTTCTTAAGTATAGAAGAATATGAATCAGTTGATTTTCAAAAAAAATTGTAACTAAAAACAACTTTGCGTCTATAACTCGTTTCTTTATTTTCTTCTACACGAGCTCAACTTACGACTGGTTTTATGAGTTAAAAACATGAAAAGATTCGTTTTGATCTGGCTGACATATTCTTATTTTACACAACTTCCATATTAGTTTTGAGCCCAAACCTGTATCATTATAGATTCCCGGATATGTAGGGAAGTTCGATTTAGGAATAAGAAGTCCTTAAACAGCACTAACTAGTATTACTATATATGGAAGAAGTTCTTTTTTTAAGCCCCTATTTAATTTTAACGCCCCCCCCCCCTAATTAGTAGATGACTACTTCTTTCAGCTCGATCTTTAGATGTTCAAATGTTATCAACACAGGTCGTTACTGCTTAATCATCAACACTTTCGTCTGAGTCAAAATCTTTTCCTGTTCAACATCTGACTTTTCTGTAGTAGAAACTTTTGATTTCGAATTTTAACTCAAAAATTTTAACTCAAAAAGCAATTTTAGTTCATAAAGTAGCCGTGGCGAAGTGGTTGGAGTGTTTGCTTTAGAAGTAAGAGATCAAGAGTTGAAGACACTATTGAATTGAACACTTAAAACTTTTTTTCCGCAACTACAAACTGATTGCCATAGAGGCAATTCAGTTTGTAGTTGTTTTTATAATACATTTGACACATTCAAATAAAACCTGTTTTTTTTAAATAAATTTGATACATTGAAAAACTAGTTTTTGATTTACTAAAACCAGTTTTGAATTAAAGGCTATAGTATAATAAAGTTTTTAAAAAAATATATGATATTTAAATAAATATTTATCTAATAACTTAAATTTCATTTACAAATTTAAAAATTTGAATAAGTTGAAAGTTTGGAATAGTTAGAAAAAATCAGGAGTAAACAAGGCAATCTGCAAATATTATAATAAAATGTTGAGCTGCAAAGTTCATCAAAGAGAAATCTACATAACCATTTAAAACCAGTTTATGAAATAATTATCGGAAAGAAATCAGAAACAAAGTTTTTAAGTTTTATGAAAGTAAAAAAGGATTGATAAAAAAAAAATGGTATTAAAACTTTCAGCAATGAATGGATTTTCTATAAATTGCATTACGAATTGCTCATTCATACGAAAGCCTTCGAAAAAGGCTTTCGTATGAATGAACCTTTGAGAGAAAAACTTTGAAAAAACTACTCACTAAAGTAATGCTTTTTTTTTTTTTTTTAAAAAAAGTAAGTAGATTAGTAACTTTCTTGAAAAAAGCTTGCCGAAAGAACAACAAAAACAATGACAGTACAGTTGTACTTTTATTATTTGAGGTAACAAATAAAAGAACCTAAAACTTAGATTTGTAATTTGAAACACTTAAACTAAAGTTGAAATTTTATCTCTTCTTAAATACACTTTCTTAAAAAAAAAAAAAAAGTTAAATAAATATAAATCTTGTAATTTAAAATTTTAACTTTAAAAAAGGTTTTAAGGTTCTGTGCAGGTTCTGTGCAGGTTCTGTGCAGGTTCTGTGCAAGTTCTGTGCAAATTCTTTGTAAGTTATGTGTAAATTTTGTGCAAGTTATGTGTAAGTTCTGTGTAACTTTTTTTAAATACATTTTGACTTTGATATTGAATTTTTTTGTGATTTCATAGAAATAAAATAAAATATTTCCCCCTCGTCAGTAATTTTTTTACGAAAATTCCGGGCCTTTTACGAAAAAAATCGGTTAAAAACTGTTTTTTTGGAAATTTGGAATTCGAAAACTGGTTTTTCAAAAAGTCAATTTTTTTATAACTATTATTTTGTATTAAAAAATCAAAAAATTTTTTCATTTTAAGTTCTGTTACTCAAGCCTGGATTTCTTTGACAACGAAGCCTTGATATCTTTCACAAGAACAACGAGTCCTATTTACTACTGAATTATTATCATGGGCGCCCCCCTTTTTTTTTTTTGATGTTTTAGATAGCACACTTTCACACATTGTGCAAAGTCTAAACTTAAGTTTTTTCATACCTATGCCAAATGAAGAGGTCTTGCAAAAATTAGGGATGGTGGAGAACAAAAAGCCCTAAAACCCTTACCCCCACTGCCCAAACGTGAGGGCACTAAGGAAGTAAAATTTTCAACTTAACAATCTTAAACTAAATTTTAGTTTATCAACAGATTTTAAATTTCGTAAAAAAATATTGAAAATTGCAAAGTTATGACCATGCAAAGTTTATACTCCCCTCAGTTTTTGTTTTTTTTGGTGGTGGGTGGTTAGAATTTAACTACAACTCTACAGCTGCGTTAGATGACTCGAAAAAATCTCTTTATCATTGCAAAAACACAACCCATTTTTCTAATTAAAAAAGATGGATATATTTAGTAACTGTTTCTTTTCTCGTCCGACATTAAAAACTTTTCAAATTCTTAAATTGAAGTAGTTTTTTTATCCTTTAAGAGTTCTCTTGTCATAATTGCATTTGAAATGCGTTGTCTACGACTTGTCCTGAACTCAGACAGGCATACCAAAGTATGTCTTGTAGACTTCACTTATTATCTTCTTGTGAATTGCCCGTACACGGAAAAAAATGCACCAGTTAAATGCAAACAACCTTACGATTGCCATTCAAGTTAAATAAATGATCTCCAAATATAATTAATACCTTTATTCACCAAATAACAGTTTGAGTCACCTGGTTTTTATTCATCAAATAACGGTTTGAGTTTGAGGTTGTTGAGTCACTTATACTTTTGGACGGTTCTAAAATATTTTGAACATTTTCACGCTAATATATCGAAATTGAACATTTTCAATTTCAATATATTAGGGTGTGTCATAAAACAACATTTTTTGAAAATGTCTGATATAATGATACCCCTAAATGTGTTCCATGTCATAAATTAATACTAAATTTAAAAGATTTTTAAATAAAAAAAATTTTACGGGTTGCTCAAGATCCTTAAACATCAGACGGGTCCCTAATATTTTGAAAAAAAAAAGTTCTTTAAAAGCATATCATGTTGGGTCTCAAAAGAAGTGAAATTTTGTAAAAGTTTCAAAAATAAAAACTGTACGATTGGGGGTCAGTAATTAGACAAAATAGTGTCTTCTACTTGCCAGTATTATAAGTATTTTTAAATCTGGTGACGAAACTAATATTTCCAGCTACAGACCTATTTCCGTCTTACCTTGCTTCTCAAAATTATTGGAACGAATTATGTACAGCAGACTTTATAACTCTTTGATGTTAAACAGTTTGCTGTACAGTAAACAATTTGGGTTTAAAAAAAGATAATTCAACTAACCATGCGGTAATCGAACTGATTAATCATGCATCAGATGCATTCAATAATGACTATTTTACCTTAGGAGTTTTTATTGATCTATCAAAAGCCTTTGACACTGTTAACCATAAGATAATTATAAAATAACTGAAACTCTATGGAGTAAGAAATAAAAATTTACTTTGGTTTGAAGATTACCTGAGGAACAGGACACAATATATTATTTATAAAAAAATTGAAAAAGAAAAACATATTACATGTGGTGTGCCCCAATGTTCAATCTTAGGATCATTATTATTTTTAATGTATATAAATGATTTGTACTTAGCATCAAATATTTTAAATGTTATATTGTTTGCAGACGACTCCAATCTCTTTTATTATAACAAAACATAAAAGTTCTCTTTAATATATTTAATGAAAAACTATTAAAAATAAACGAGTGGTTTACAAGTAATAGGCTTTCGTTAATTGTAGAAAAAATTAAACTTATTTTATTCTCCAAACCTAGTCAAGGTGATGATGTTTCTATAAAATTACCTAATCTTTAATCAATAAAACATTTATTAAAAGGAAACCAATCGTTAGTTTTTTAGGAGTAATACTAGTTAAAAATTTGTCATGGAAACCGCATATAAAATACATAGAAAATAAAATCTCAATAAATATTTCCATATTATAAAAAACTAAACCATATCTTTATACTGCTTCCTTGAAAAAAGTATACTTTTCATTTATTCATAGTTTTATCTCTTACTGTAATATTGTATGGGGTAGTACTAATTATAAGGGCGTTCCGTAATTCAATGGAGAAATTTTTTTTTTCAATTTTTTCTGCTCCCTGGCAATTTTCCCATTTCTATTGTTTATATAAACATATGTTAAATTTTTTTAAGCCTGAATTAACGTTTAAGGTTGCCACCGCGCGCTAGAATTAATAGAATTTATGTATTTTTATGGTTTTTTACCATATAAAAGCCTATACTTAATGTAATTTTTTATACCATACATTTTAAGTTGGTAAACACTAAACAAACATATATATCAACAAAATTAATGGTAAGTTGAATATATATATTATATTGTTAGTGAATTGTATAGTAATTAACAGGGTTGTATGTGGCAAAATCGTGTTATAACATGAATTGACATCTCAACTCAATCCCCTCGTGCTTCACTCCATTGACAAGTTGACTGTTGTTAAGTGTGGGTGTTTTATTACATTGTTCAGGTTTTTGATGTATCCTTTTTATTAAATTATAGTTGGCAGCCTTTTGTTAGCAAATACTTTTACGTTGTTGAATCTAAAAATGGGTTTAATGTTACGTTTGTTTCCTTTGGATGGGTTTAGTTTTATCTTAATATAGTTTAAACAACTACCTAATATGAATACAATTTATATGTATAATATAAATATTATAATATAAATGAATAAAACATATATATACCTTAACTATATTGTTAGTATATGATTGGTGATTGCTTTAGACATGGCTGAATCAACAATATCGAAAAGAAGACAACAGTCACAAAATATTTGGTTGATAGGAAATTCTATTGATGCTCTGAGCCAAACAATTATTCCTACTAATGGGGATATTTTGAAATTATTTTTTCACCTTAAGAATTTAAAACTGAGAAATCAATAAAATCAAATTCAATTGTTGCTGATGCAGTATGTGAAGCAGTTCTAGAAGTCTGGCATAAGACCGGTATTGAAACCCAAAGGAAAGATAAAATCAAAGAAAAAATAACTAAATTGCACGATGAATGCAGGAACGTTCAAAAAAGAAAAGGTAAAAAATAAAATGAAACTAAACAAAATAATTTTGTAGCAAGACTTGAAAACTATTTTTTCAATGCCCACATTAACGTTGAAGAAACCATTCGGAAAGACAGACCACGGAACGATAAACAAAAAAGTGAAGACATTAAATTTTTAATCGCGATCAAATATAACAAAAGAGTAAAACTGGGAACACCAGATAATAAATACGCAAAGAAACTAAAAATGAAAAACGAACGAACCAAAACAGAGCAAGAGAGGGCAATATTGGTAAAAAAAGGCCCAAAGAATTCAAATATTAAACATTTAAGTTCGTCAGAAAGTGAAGCAAATCAAGATTGTGATTCATCTTCAAGTGAAGCAAGCATCAGTGAAATACTTGTAAAAAAAATGCAACGTGATCAAAGAAAAACCTTGAAAAATAATCAAAAAACCGATACTGAAAATAAGATTCAGCTACTATTGCCAATAAATCCATTCTTTATTCCAAACATTTGCCAAACCACTGATAGGCTGAACTTGTCCTTGGGACAAAGAACAACATTTTTAGGAGCTATTGCGAAGGAAGGAGATGCTTCCTGTAGTAGTGTTACACTATCAAAGACAAGTTCCTATATTGCCAGTAAATATAATCGCCAAAACATTGCAAAAAACATCAAATCTGACTTTAACAAGCCGGACTTTCTAACAATTCATTGAGATGGAAAAGTTATTGATGGGAATGGGGAACGATTGGCAGTTTTAGTTGCAGGTGCACCAAATTATGTAAAAGGAAAGTTGCTGGGCATTCCAAAAATCATGAATAGGACAGTATTAGTCCAAGCAGAGACAAGCTTTGATCTCATTAAAAACTGGGAGTTGAGCAAATCTATCATCGGTATGGTATTTTATACCACAGCTTCCAACTCAGGATGGAAAAATGGAGCTTTTGTCATTCTAAAAAAAAAAACTTGAATTCTAAGCTGTTTTATTTACCATGTCGCCACCATATCTTTGAGATTATTTTGTCGTCCGTATGGAAACACCTGTTTGGCTAAACGACAGGCCCGACCAATATAGAGTTTCTAAAATTAAAGAACTCTTGGGACACAATCCCTCAAAAGAATGACAATTTTAAATTGCTGGACGTAAATGAACGTTCGTTGAAATCCACAAAAGAAGATATAACTAATTTTCTTTAACTGTCCCTAAAAGAACATACATTTATAAGAGATGATTATACATTTATAAGAGATGATTATATCAAAAGCAGTGCCGTTTCGAAATAGTGGAACAGCATAGAAAAAACATACTAAAGTTTGATAAAGCATCAATGTCGATGAAAAAGTAGAACTCTTTTTAATAAATATGTAAATGCATGAATATAACTCTGTTGGACTTATTGGAACATCAGTTACCAATATTTTCTTTTATAATGGAAATACATATTTTTACAACTTATACAGTTTTTATTTTATTTTATTTTTTTATTTTGTAAATTTTATCTCACTTTTCCAAATCTAAATATGTTTTAGTGAATTTAAATCTAATATAGAAACATTGTAATTTAATATCTGTAACATTGTTTCCAATTGATTAGTTATATACAAATAATAAGGAAATTAAAGTTTTTTACAACTTTGTTTTGTTACTTATTTCATAAACTAGTAATTATTTGAATCTCAAACATTTATTTTTTATTTTACATAAAGGTCAAAATCAATTAATTATATCATTGTGTTCTAGTTGTAAGTATAGTTGTAATCAATTAAAAGTATTAATTAATGTTCTGCATTATTATCCCAAATTCATGAGTAAGATTAAACTTTAATAATTCATGATAACTTTAAAAGGCTGGTGACTATGTCAAATCAGCAGGTATTGACCTGAAATTTGAATAATGTTTATATCTTATCAAGTCAAATGGGAAAATTACCAGGGAGCTCGTATTTTCAAAAAAAAGTTCAAAAAAGGTAAAAAAAGAAAACCTCTGCCATAAATGTGCAAAGGTTTTCTAGTTTTACCTTTTTTAAAAACAAGATTATTCACGTTTTTATATATGGTTCTATAAACCTTGAACTAAAAAAAAAAAAAAGAAGAGAAAAAAGATTTTTCAGACTTGAAATTTTTAAAAGTTTAACTTTGTTTTGGTTTTAATTTCGGAAAAGTTGTTTTTTAGTTACAATTTTTAAATTAATTACAAAAAACTATTTTTAGAGTAAAAAGATATATTCTATAAAAACATTATTCATTAATGAAGCATGACTTTTTTCAAATTTGTTGCTTTAATAGTGTGACCAGCACTTCCGTAGCCATGATAGGCAGGGAAACCATTATTTTGAATCTTATCGCCAAATGCATAAAAAGCATAAATTTTCGATTCAAGTGAGGTTAAGAATTTGTTTGTACTTTTAGCGTTTCTTCTGTATTTACAAAAAATACCTCCTTTTTTTGTTTTTATTGCTGATAGTTTGACCACTTCTTTTGGAGTTGCTTTGAAATCTGGAGATCCATTTTTTGTCGCGCTTAAGCTTACTAAATGAACAATACCATTTTTTTCAAAGCATGCTTCGCCTTTTATGCCAATCTAAAAAATATTTTTTTATTAGAAAAAAATAATAACAGATATATGATTTTATAAAAAAATTAGTTACCATTTCTTCTTCATAAAGTTCATTTCCCAAAGCAAATCCAGCCCATTTATGATTGGTTGAAATAGTTATTTCAAAAATGTTATGCTTTTTTACGTATGAGTACGTAATTAAAACGTCGCAATCTTTTGCTTTACAATTAGCTGGTAAACGGAAACATCCTACTGCATTTCCACATTGCTTGTCTAAAATCTTTTTAAAATTTGAGAACAATTATTTCACTATAAAGGTGAGTTTTTACTTGTCCGTTTTTTCTAAAAAAAACGGAAAAGAAAACGAAAAATAACTACGTAAGCATAAGTAAACTTTTTCGAAACAGAACTACGCATGCTCACAAAACTATTGTTCCCTTTCAATTCCCGGTCTCCTAAAAAAACTGCAAATCAGAAACTCACCTTTAAGAATGATAGTTTTATTTATATATAAAATTATAACCAAAGTAAAAACTACCAAATGTTTAACAGTTGCGTAATTAACATTAATTTATGTAAATTTTTATTTCTTCTCAATTAAAATAATATTCTTTTGTGATTATATCTATTAAATAATTAAATTAATAACTTTTTATAACCATTAACAATATGTATAATAATCATAAATAAAACTTTTTAACTAACAGCACAATAGTTTAACAATTACTTACACTGTCAGCACATAATATAAATGGCAGAAAAGCGATAGATAAAATGAAGTTAATCAAGCGATACACTAGAATAAAAAAGTTATAATTAAAATTTGAAAAGAACTTTTAGACGTGTTGTTTTACTAAATCTGTAAAAATCAAGGAAAATATTAACGTCTATTTCTAATAAAACCCCTTTTTTTAATACTATTTCTCACATAAATTTGTGGATGTTTGTAGGTAGTAACAAACTTTTATAAATAGTTTCAAGAAAAAATGATTTAATAATGCAAATAATAATGCAAATTTATACACTTATAAGGGACGCCTTATAAACCTTCCAATGTGAGAATTGTTGTTTAAAACTTTATCTATATAAAGGGACATAATTTTATAAGGGACACCTAATTATCCATCAGCATGTGATAATTATTGATAAAAATTTTAATGCATATTTACATAAGTCAATTATTTTAAATCTAACTATATTTTATAGTAAATGTTTTTTACTATAAAATATAGTTCTAAATTCAATTTATAAACTGTCCATTATAAAAAATATTTCAAAACAATTTTGTTTTAAACTCTCTTGAGTTTTAAATATATAGGTTTATGAAAGAATTTTAATTTGTACCAATTTTGCCAAAAATTTAAGAGCAATGTTGTTTTTAATATACAAAATGACTTCGCGACAGATATCAAATCTTAGGATTTGGTATGTTTATACTAGTATTTTTTTTTCTTTAAATAGTTACAATAATTAAAATTTCGAAACAAAAAATATTTTTTGTCTACGCCTAGAACCATTGCCAGAGAAAAATAAGATTTTTTAAAATTTGATTATGTAACTGAATCTGTTTGTGTAACTAAGCTTTTGCATTATATTTATTATAATAATTATTATACTAAAAAATGTAAAATTATTATACTAAAAAAAGCAGATATAGTTTTTATTACGCTATCAAATTTTTTTAAATTGAGGAAAATTTATGCAATATTAACATTAAGTTATTTATAATCCCTGCGTTATTATACAGAGATTTGTCTAGCGGTGTATTTCGTCAGATCCATTCCCTGCTTTTTCTTTCTCTGGGTTAAAGTAAATGATAATCACTTTCAACGTTTTTAAAAATGTTTAGTAATGTACTCATTTTTTGTGAGAAAAAATATTTTTCTAAATATTTGCTATTTATATCTAACATACTTTTCGCTATAAAAAGATAAATAATTCAAATAAGATAAATTATATATTATTTTTATTATTAACTAGTATTTTATTCAGTAAAAGTTTAATTCAAAAACAAGACGTAAAAATAATTAAATAATAATACTTCAATTACAAAAACAGGAGGGCAGCAAACATATAACAGTTACAAATCACCAAAACAACAACATAAAAATTCGACACTTACTATTAATTGATGGTATAATAGACGTGTAACAGTTGTAAATGCAGCCACTATTATTATTATAATAGCAAAAAAGTGGTTCAATTGCACAATGTATACCAGCAGCAATGTATACCAGCAGCAATGTATACCAGCAGCAAGGTTATTCAAATGAAAAATATGCAAAAAGTTCCGGCCAAAACCTTTACAAATTTAAAAAAACTGAAAATTGTATGATAAACAATTTTTCAATCGCTTTTTTTGTTATTGAGTGAATTAAATGCTACACAACTTTTATACATGCAGACATGGATAATTTGTTTGTGGTGCAATTAATGTCTTTCAACTTTAACTCTTGTAATTTTCAACCCACTCGCTTCATTACTACGGTTAAAAAATTATATGAGGAAGCGGTTAAGTTAAACACTATATTTTGACATATATTTAAAAACATAAAAATACAAGAAAAACTTAACTCGATGACGTTTAAATAAAACATTTATATTTGATATTTACAAGTGTCATTAAGACGTATGAATATTAACCTAAAAAGTTGCTTAACGATGTCAATAACAAATTTGTGGTTGTTAGCAAAGTATACAAAAAAGTGCTGGTAAAAAATATAATAATTGAATAATTCTGATACTGATTAAGATTAAATAATATATTAAAAAATATATTGAAAAAATATATACAGAGATTTCTTTGAATAGTTGTCAAACTTTTTAGTTATTAATCTACTTTGGTAAATTTTTTTAAGCACATCCTCATTCAAAAAGTTTTAATTCAAAATAAATTTCCAGTTCTATACTTACTTTAATTCTAAAATTTTCACATTTTTCATGTTCATAAAAGGTACGGAAAGCTTATGAACTTTCATTTTCATTCTCTGTTGTTGTTTTAGTTATTTAATATGCTCCCAGAAGTCCTTGCAGTCTTATTACAGAGCACCACGGAAAAGAATTTAGCTAGGAAGTTCACGCCTCTTTTCCTACCAATGTCGCTTACTGAGCTAGAGCCGTCATCGAACATCGGACCATCGGGACTATCGGGTTCTGAGCCAGAACTCTAACTAATGCGCCACGGTTGACGCTATGTTTATTTATATTAAAAATAGTTATGATACTATATTTATTTGTATTATTACTAAAGTCAATTAACAACAATCGCACCCTGAAAATTTATAAACAACATATTATCCCAAAATGAAAATATCATGTTTTATAATTTACATATTCTTTAAAAATGCCATTTTGATAAGAACACGAAAAAAAAACTAAAATTCTGTTATGTAATGAAAGAAGCATAAGCTAATTAAAAATCACGCCATTTCATGCGGGTCCTTTTAAAAAAAATTTTCAATACTTATATAACTTTTTTTGATTGCTGAGCTGTTTTCTGTTTAACTTGTCGTTAGCACATGATTTTTGATTCATTTTTTAATTCTGTTGTAGACCAATTTAAGAAGTCTTTTCTGCATAAATGTACTTGGTTTAATATCTTCAGCACTTTTAACTTTTTCAACTGCTATGCTTCCAACATAAACTGCTGTAATAGCCGAGTTCATAATAATCTCAGGAACTTTTTTCCCAATATAAAAATCTTTAGGAAATCTCTTTCATATTAAGTCATTTAAGTTTCCATTGTAATTTAGAGCTTGTCTGCATGAATATTTTGGTAATACCCAGAAAGCGCATAAACTTTATTCAACGCTGATGTGCCTTGTAAAATATTTCATTTGTAAAATATTTTTTTGGTTATTTTTTTTGCCTGTTGCTCATACTCTTCATCAGAGGCATCTCTTACCATAGTCCAGCAGTATTCTGCAGATATCTCAGGACTCCGTTTTACCTAATACCTGTTTTATATCGTTGCTATGCCCTAATGAAAATGTTTGTCATGCTCATTGCTAACTGCAAATAAAAGTAGTGGGAATCAGGGAAAAACTACAAACGAGAGAGCAAAAATTGAATTATCAATGACATGTTGTAGCCTAATTTCTGACAGTCTAAGAGAAGTTTAGTAACAAGTTCCTCGTTGTTATCTACTTTTATGTTTCATGAAAAATTCTGAACCATAAAACTTAAAGAATTTTCAGTCATTCTTCTCTAAAACCTTGAGGATCAGATATATTGTTTGTCAGAGGTTTACGTATCGTAGATCAGTGCACACCTTTGTTTACTTCGTACTTGAAAGTCTGACCCAGTGAGAATGCGTCGTCCGGGGATGTCCATCAAACATTTCATGGACGTAAGACGTCCAACGGACGTCCCCCGAACAACGCATGTCCACTTGGGACCTTTAAGGTTGATCCAGATTCAGAGGTTAAAAGCACAAGAATTGAAACATATATTGGCGCCCAGCTTTTATCTTGGTCTCCAATCTTGCATTCAAAGCAGCAATAATAAGCCTCTGTAACCACTGGAGTAAGTAACAACATTTTTGATCAAAAAATGTTGCTTTACTGCATACATAACAAAAGTTATTAGCACTTTTATACATTTTTTTAGACTTTAAATATAATGAATACTCACTAACACAAAAACTTATATGTTCTACTCAAAAGTATTTAAAAAATCTATATATTTTTTTTATGACAGTTGTCGAAATGAAAATAATATCGGTTTTTCCGATAATGTTTTCATTTAATCATTGAAAGATCAGCCAAACACGTTTAATCATCAAAGTTGATGATTTAAATAATTGGACGAGTTTGACTACCTGAGTAACATATGGCGTAATATTGTTTTTATACTTTACATACTGTAAATAATATTGCGCTAATATTGCTTGCTACTCGGATTATTTCCTGAGGATTATTTCCTGCTTTCTAATCGAACAGGAATCTAGGGCTTGATGACTAAAAGGTATAAAAATTAATTTTATAAAAAGAAAGAGTTGTAGTTTCATTGTTGTATAAAATCTTGAACAAAAAATTATAAAAATTCAAAAATATTTTTTTCCCAAAAAAATAAATTGTAAAAATCAATGATAATGAATTAGTGAGATACCTAATCGAATTAAAATATTTTTATTTAAAAGCTTCTTGCTTAGCATAAAAACTCCTAAACTTTTTGAAACTACTCACCCAGCAAACAATTGGCCTAAAAAAGACGTTTTTAATACGTCTTTTAAACGTATTAAAAACGTATTTTAAGACGTTTTTTATACGCTTAAAATACGTCGTTTTTAGACCTAGTGTTTGCTGGGCAGATATTATGATTAGTTCAGTATTTTTGCATTATTAAATAGTGTTATGATGCTTTTGTGTGTCATAAATTAGAATAGAAACGTCACTTTTAATGCTTTTTTTTTATTGAAATCATTAAAAATATTGGAGGTTAAAACATAATCATTTGTTATGACTATGAATTTTTATGACTATATAAAAAAATTCATTTTTATGACTATAATTAAAATGTTATCAATTAATAAAACTAATGTTATTAATTAGGGAAATTGATGTTATTAAGGAAATTGGTAGTTAAGTAATTTTAATTGATTTATTTATTTACAAAAATTGCAAATTTTGACGTAGTACTTAATGCAATTTAAGTTCAAATGGCTTAATAATTATAATATAATATGCATGATCCAGAAAAAAATATAAGAGTAAACATTAAAACCACAAATTGCGAACGAGATTTAGGTGTTCACATAGATTCGAACTTATTATTTTCCAAACACACAACTATTCAAGTCAACAAAGCCACACAAATAATAGGAATAATAAAAAGAACATTTACATCATATCCAGACTTATTATCCTTCAAAAAACTATTTGCAGCACTAGTCCGCCCTCACCTAGAATACTGTGGATTAATCTGTAAACCTGGACTTCTCAAAGACAAACGGCAAATAGAAAATGTGTTAAGAAGAGCTCCGAAACGAATCAATGGATTACAGGATCTACCGTATGAACAAAGATTGTTGGCATTAAATATGACAACTGTAAAATACAGGCTACTTCGTGCAGACCTAATCAACGTCTACAAATGGTGCAAAAACAACAATAGTGACAGAAGTCTTTTTGAAATAGATAGTAAATTTATTACTCGTGGTCATATATATAAACTAAAAAAACAATCTTCGCGATTAAATTTACGTATAAATTTTTTTTCTCTAAGAATAAAAAATAAATGGAACTCTCTTCCTAATCACATTGTATCAGCGTTATCTTTAAAAACGTTTAAACTGCTTCTAGACAATCATCTAAAAAATGAATGGCTTCTCTATGACTAATCCACATTTTATTTTCTATTAGTTATACAAACTCTGTAATTGTCAAGTATTATATAATTAGGTTGACAGGCAGTTTATGCCTACACAATTTATTTTAAAACCTAAATTTAAAAAAAAAAAAAAAAAAAAAAAAAAAATACTGAGTTATATTTCTTTTTATGATTTCTTTTATTTTAAACATAAAATAAAGTACTTTTTTTTTAGAAACATTTATTCGTTATTTATAAACATTTTACAATGTTATTGTTTTACAACTTTTAGCAATAAAATTGTTTTACAATTTTTATCAATAAAATTTAAATAAAAAATTATTAATGACAGGAGCAAGTAGAAGACAGAAGTCTTGTCACCAAGCCCCTATAGTAAGCGTAAAATATTTTTTACAAATTTCTCATTGTATAAACTTACAAATACTCGTTATGTAAAACAAGTTAATGCATAATTACAACAAGAATACGACAATAAATAAATAAATAAATACATACAGTAAGAAATATTACAAGATTTTTTTTCACTTAAAAATACAAAAATATGTTTGTGTCTGTTAAATTTAATTCAAGTAAATACTGTTTAACTATATTTTTAAAACAATTTCTTGAAGTTATACTTTTCATATTTTCATTAAGAACAACGTTCCACAGACGAGGTCCTCTATATGAAATTGAGTGATCAGATGTTTTAAGAGTTGAGGTAAATTAAAATTATGGATCGAGCACCTCGTTAAGTATTTATGATTAATTTTTAGAAATTGGTTATTTAAGGATTTTGGAAGCGTGTCATTTTGATATTTAAACATGAATAACAAGTTTTGGAACACGTTTAACTCATAGACATTAGGAGCTTTAATTTCCCGGAGTAACGGCTTGGAGTGGGCGTATTTATGCACATTAAATATAATTCTACTGGCTTGTTTTTGCTTAATATACATTTTTTAATGTTGAAGGGCAAGTACTTGCCCAAGCAATATTACAATAGCTTATGCAGCTATGGATAAAAGAGTAATATAAATCTATTAAACATTTTTTACTTAGTAGGTGTTTTATTTTATGCATAATGTCTATAGTTTTAGAAATTTTGTTTTCAACTTGCATAATATGGTTTTTCCAATTAAGATGTTTATCAAGTTTTTATTTCTAAGATTTTAAGTGATGAAACTCTGTTTACTACATTGTTATTTATTATTAGCTGAGGAAGTTGCAGAGGCAAGTCATTGGATTTAGATTGGTGATGAAGTAAAATTTACTTAGTTTTACAGATATTCAAAGAGAGTTTGTTTGATTTAAACCAGTCATTAAGGTTTTCCAGCTCACGATTTACTGTAAAGAAAATTGTTTTTATATTTGAATGGGTATAAAAAAGATTAGTGTCATCAGCAAAAAGATTAAAATTAAGCATGTTTGAAGATAGGTAGATATCATTTACGTAAATCAGAAATTTTCGGGGTCCAATAATAGAGCCTTGAGGAACTCCGCAGCTTATTGTTTCTAACTTTGTACACGTTGAAACATAAGATACTCCTTGTTTTCTATTTTTAAGGTAACTTTGCAGCCATTTTAAGTTGCTATTTATTACTCCATATGTTTCTAGTTTGTACAAGAGAATTTTATGCTCAACAGTGTCAAAGGCTGTTGACAAGTCGATGAACAAGCCGAGAGTATAACTTTTTTTAACAAATCCGTCCAGAAGTCGTCTGGCTAAATCAGTTACTGCATCATGTGTTAAATGCCCTTTTCGGAAACCAAACTGTTTGTTGTATAAGATATTATGTTTTTCAAGATAACTATACAGTCTGTTATACATAATACGCTCAAGCAACTTTGAAAAACAAGAAAGGATAGGTATAGGTCTGTAGTTAGATAGTATAGAATCGTCACCATTTTTGTATACAGGGATTACTCTTGCTATTTTCAATTGACAAGATAAAATACCAGTTGTTATTGAAAGATTGAAGATAAAAAAAAGAGCTAATTTAATAACATCAAAAACAGCTTTTAGAACATTAACATTAATATCATCAAACCCGGCACTTTTATTTATTTTAAGCGCATTAAAGGATGCCTGAAGTTCATTTAGAGACAGTTCCGCCTTATTAATTACATAGTGTGTTTTTTTAAAATAGGATTGGAATGTTTTATTTCCAGGAGTTATATCTGCTGCTTATTTTTTTCCCATGTTTATAAAAAATTTGATGAAGTTTTCAGCTATTTCTTTTTTATAAAATATTTGTTTGTTAAAGTTTAGCTTAAATCTATTTGGAATAGTGGTGTTTTTTTGCAATTGTTTTTTCCCTGTAGCTTCTTTAATTACTTTTAATTACTTCCCATGTCTTTTTACTATTTCCTATTGAATATTCTAAGAGGTTAGAATAATCACTTTTTTTTATTTGCTTTTTTATTCTTTCAAAACAATTTTTATACTTTTTGTATTTAATTTCATTGTTATAAGTTTTATTTTTTAAAAAGTTTGCATACAACCTTTGTTTTTTTCTGGCTAGTAATACCTAAAGTTTTAAGTTCTTGTAAAGGTGGGAAATAACAACAGTTTTTCACAGTGTTTTTTCTTTTAGATGGTCAAAATTAATTGTTAAAACCTTTTTATCAACGTCAGAAATACTAGTGTCTTATAAAAACCGAAGATTTTATTACACACGATTATCTCGTAATAATGTAACGTACCGTACCGTAGGTTTTCCTTAACATAGATAACTATGTTACTAACTTAACGAGAATTAGATTAAACTCGTTAGTATATGATAGTTCTTAAACTTAGGCCGCTAGAACTGCACCAAGTTTCAGAAGGGCGTGTAGTAGGGCGAGTAGTAGGGCGTGTAGTAGTTTCAGTAGGGCGTGTTATTAACTTCCCCTAAGTTATTGCAAAGATTTTTAAAATTATTGCAAAATTTTTTTTTAAATATTCAAATATTTATGTGAAGTTGCAGTAGATTTATTACGTTCTAGAATTTATTTTATTTTATAATTAATAATAGCTGCAGTTGCTCTGCAAAGCATATGCCTTAATAAAATAGTTTCGATCCGGATCAAACGCTTTTCCAAATACAAATCTTATAGTTTAAAATAAGAATAAAATAATAGTTATAATATAACAATAGGAAAAGTAGGATTGCAACTTTTATTTGGAATGATCAAGCAGTAAAAGTAAGAAGACATCACTCAATTTCTGAATCCGATACTAAAGTTTTTGTAATCGTAATCGCTATTATCAAATTTAGTATATCAGTTTTTCTAAGTATTTTGAAAAGATCTTTCTTGAAATCAATTTTTAATTTATCTTAACTGACCATTCAAAATGTTAAATTGGTTTTTGAAAATTTTATTTTTTTACTAATTTTAGCAATTTTATATTAACTACATACTAATGAAACATTTGTTAAAGTGTTATAATTACTTTTACTGATAAAAATATTTTTAAATTAAAATACATTTCAGCAATACAACTTTATTTTTTAAACAACGATATAAACAATATAAAAATGAAAAACAAAACTAAAAAAAATTTGCCCCTTTTATTTATACTTTCTTTTGCAATATTGTATAAAAAGATGTTTTTTGACATGACAACTAAAAAAGTTCATAACAGCTGTCACCAAAAAGATGCAGACTTGCTCTAAAATATCTCTCATTTGTGCCATGGATATCATAAATATACGCTCCTATATAATATAATTAGATTTTTTGTAAAGATTGCACTAAAAATCAACCTTATTGCATAATATTTGCCTAAAAGTATAAAGTTATGAATTTTTGAATTTTTGTAAAGTTGCAAAAACAAATTATCAAGTAAATCAACTTTATAATTTTTTTTTAAATTCAAACAATGACTACTTATTCTAGTTGTATTTGTCAACATACCGAAACCCCCCTTATATAAGTATTATGCTTTTGTAACTCTTACAAAACTGTAAAATTCCAATGATAATAATTATTCCAATAAAACTTATCTGACACCTTTTTCCTTCATCGTTCAAATATAAGACTGCAGAGCTATTTCCATTTCAAAATCTTCTTTGGTAACAAAATCTGATTTTATTTTTGCCACACTTATAAATTAAGATATTAATCATTTCATTACTCTTATTTTTTACAAGCTTTATTTTTTATGGATACAATGGCTACATGTATATACTCTTTTGCAATTTTTTTAAAATAATCAAACAAGTTATTTCTTGGAATGTACATACTTATGCATTTTGCAAACTTTTTTATTCAATTCAAATTTTTCCTTACGAAAAGAGTTTAACACAGGCTTGTTTCATAGTCTTTATGTCCTTAAGATGTATTTTCTTTTGAAAATTTCAAAGATATGTATGAAAAATTATTCTAGTTATAAGAAGTACAACTAATTAAAATAACAATATTCCTTTCGAGATGTGAGATTATCAGTTGACATCACAGTACTGTTAGATTTAAGTGTTATATAAAATTATTTAAATTGGAATTGTTTACAAGATATTAACAATTTTCATACTTATTAATACATTTTTATTTTTTAATACATTGTTTTACAAATTTTGTTAGAAGTTTTACAATCTCCATAATAAATACATATTGCGTTCATAAAACAAATATACAAAGTTTAAATGAAGCTCAAAACAATTTTTATATGTTAGCTAAAAGTTTTAAAATTAACAATAGGTTAGCGTTCTTTCAAATAATTCAAAGTGAAATTTTGAACTTTTAATAAAACGCAGACTCAGAAACCCATAATCTTTTGATACTAATTTTCAATTGATACAAAAATTTTCCATGTCTGTTTTTTATCAAGTATTCAAAATCTTCTTTTGAATCACCCTAACGAATGCTAACCTTAAAAATGTGCATTTGTTACATTAAAACATGACTAATTCATATGTTGCATAACAAATAAAGTGAAGTATACATAACGTTCATATTTACAAAAACATAATTTAAATAGTTTAAATATAGGATGTCCTTACCAATATTTGGTCATAAGTACGTTACTACCTACGGTTTATGCGCTTATAAAACGCATAGTATGTATATATTGTTTAACAAAAAAAAGTTCGAATCGGTTTTTAATTTTTTGTACAATAACAAAGTTGAATAAATTTTCTTCAAAATCATTAATAAAAAAGAGAGATTTTTTTTTATAAGTGAACCACTTTGAGTTATTTGACTAAAAAGATTTTTAGCAATTAAATCTGGATTAAATGTAAAAATAAAAAAGCGATAACTTTAGTGCATTTAAGTAAGAATTTGTTTTCATATAATTTTTTTTTTCTGAATTCTAATTATTAATTATTGTATTTACAATTAATTGTAATTAGTTATTGTATTATTTATTGTATTGTACTCTCCCTTTAACTTTAACTTTTTAGTCAAAGTTGTTTTAACTATTTAAACTTTTTTTGTAGGTGGAAAGAAATTAAAAACTTTATTTTTTGACAATTCTACTTTTTCTAACTGGTGAAAGCAAAAACATTAAACTTCATCTTTATTTATTCTTTGACTTATTTCCAAAAGTTTAAAAATGAGAGAGTTCTTAACTTTATTTGGCCGTATTTTGTGAGCGTAGAAATATACTTTGATTTAAAATCAAATTATAAATTCTCAGTGGGCAAGGGATGTAAAAAAGACATTTTTTAAACGTTTGAACGTCTTTTGAATGTTTTGGACGTCTTTTGAATGTTCAAAAGACGTCTTATTTAGGTCCAGTGTCTATTGGGTTACGATCTTATTTTAGCTATAGCAATTTTTTCCAGAGATTTATAATGCTGATTGATCTAACATGTTCATGGCAATCTTTAAAAGTTTCTCCATCAATACCAACAATTAAAACGATCCAACATCGTGAAAAAATACAACTCATTTATTAAGTATAGATAAGTTAGTATAACGAATAATATCTTTCTTCAAAATAGTTAATACCACTATTAAGCTTTTATTAAATTGTAAAAACTTTCCAGATAATAGTAAAAACAATCCAGTAACTTGTTAGTAACATCAGAATAGGCATTCTTTTGCAGATTTCCTAACATCTTCTCTTCTCTTTTAAATTATTTACACCGCACAATCCGAAAAATTATAATTTATCTTCAAGTCCTACTAATGTCATAAAATCAATTTTAGTTTTCTTGTTTCATTCTTAATTCTCCAACATCTTAACTTGATGACTACTACTCGACCAGAAAACATCTACAGCCATACTAATAGCCTTACTTTTCTTTTAATACTTTTAACAGAAAATAATATCATTTTGATATGATAATATTATTTTGATTTGTCTTGCAGCTTCTACAAACTCCAGTGAAAAGAGAACTTTTGCTCAAACTGAATCCATAGTCGAGAAATTACTTTATCGTTTGGATCAATTAACTTTTTCCAAAAAAATTTTTATTAGTACAACAGAAACAGATCGTTTATTTTCAAAAAACAGATCCATTATTTATTTATCCATTATTTCAAAATGAGGTTTTTTCTTTGCAGCCTCATTTTAAAATAAAACATTTTGCCTAATATTTTCATGTTAAATTACTTTAATTTTATGTGTAGATTCTGACATACTGTCTTAATTTAAATAAATTTTAAGACACATATTATTGAAACTAATTTGATTGAAGTTTGAAATATTTGTGCCATTTTTTTGCGTGCTAGTCTTTTGTGTGCTATTCTTTTGTTTGTTATTCTTTTGTTTGTTATTCTTTTGTTTGTTATTCTTTTGTTTGTTATTCTTTTGTTTGCTATTCTTTTGTTTGTTATTCTTTTGGGATTAACCACTGGTTATAAAAACTTTGGTTTGAATAATAAAATAAAAGCTTTACCTTAACTTAAAAAAATGTTGTTTTTAATTCGTTTTCAACAGTTTCTTTGTTATGTTAACCTTAGAGAGTGATTTAAAAAAATGACTGAAATAAAAATAACTACGACTAAAAAATTGTAAAGCTATTTCTTAAATTTATTAAACTATGATATACTTTTTTATCATTTCTTCATAGAATCAAATCAATTTTCAATTTTTAATCTATCTATAATATTAGATTACAGCAAGGTTTCAGGTTTAGACCAACCAGTGGCGGATTTGGTAAAGGGCGTGAGGTAGGGGAGCTAGTTGCCCCCTTCCTTTCCTCCCTCTCTCCCGCGCGCTTCTTAAACTGATCAACTGGCGCCCTTTAAAATATAAGTTTCTTTTTATATAATTCTGCGTTTATTTTAGATGGAAATAGATAATTATTATTCTCCATTTATGCATTGTTTACACGCATACAAATTTGCCCGCATTTATGGCAGAACAAAACGGAGAAATTTTGTTTTAAGAAAATATTTTTTATAACCATATTGTACACTGTCAATTCATTTTTACATAGTTCGGTGTATCAAATCTACTGTGACTGTACAGTGACAGATGTTCATAAAACTACAATGATTTGCAAACGGTGAATGATTTTACCGTTTGCAAATTATTTTAAACTTTCTTTAAAGGAGAAAAACAAAGAATTATAACTTAACTGATTTCCAGATTGTGAAGCCGTTTAGATTTTTTTTTAGTGTTATGCAAATACCCGTTTGCCTTTTCCTCCCCACCTGAAACCTACTCTAGCCGGTGACGCGAAATAGATTAACTCCCCAAAAAGTTAACTCCCGGTTAAAACATTTTAACTCCCCGGTTAATCTATTTCGAAATGAATTAACCCCGGGAGTTAAATTAATTTAAAATATAGCGAAATGGATTAACCGGGGGCTTAAGTATTTCTAACCCCCACTGAAATAAATTAACCCCCTATAATACGCGTTTTAAATAATTTAACTTATAATTATATCTACAAAATTGTGTAAGTATTCTATTTTAAAATTTTTTAAAAATATATTTAGTATTATATATATTAAAATATATAATATATAAATATTTAGTGAGCGTTGAATAAAATTACTTTATAACTGTTTATTTTTGACAAGCCTTTATATTATATATAAAAAGGAGATCAAAACAATAGTATTAGTTGAATAATAGTATTAGTAGAAGTTCGTGCAATACTATAACTATTGTTTTGATCTACTATTACTATTGTTTTGATTCTATTACTTCAATAGCATTCTCTTTTGCTAATAATAATGTCTAAGGTTATAGAGTTTATATCTATACTATACTATATAGGTACGTGTGTAAAAATTTCAAACCATTTATTTATTCAAGTTTTATATATGGTTCGAAAGAGCTTTAAATTTGTAATAAAATGGTGAAAAATTTATGAAAAAAGAATCATTACAAAAAAAGTTATGCTCTTTTAAGTAACATTATTTTTTATGAAGCATTGCTTAAGAAAAATGCAACTTACGTATAAAACTCGCGTTCGGCTAACGGCAGCTTTGTAATAGAATCATTGTTAATTTGCGCTTAATTTTGCATAGTAAAATGTGCAAAACGATTAAAAAACGTAATTAAAAAAGTTTTGAATTTAAGTAACAAAATATTTTTAATGATTAAAACGTAATAGTAAAATTTATAACAAAATTTTATAAAATATGCATAAAAAAATATCGCGTTTTTTTGCAATATATATATATATATATATATATTTATGGTTAAGGGTATATATATTTATTTTATTAAATATGCACCAAGGATAGGATTTCTATAGCGTATGTTTAAATGCATATAGGTGATCTTTAAATACATTAAAAGCCTTAGCGTTTTCGCCTTATTTTTATCGTTACTAATGATTTTCAATGAAAGATATATATATATATATATATATATATATATATATATATATATATATATTATATATATATATATATATATATAACATCGGAAATGGCGTGATATTTCAGTAGGGGCCGGAGTACAAAAAAATAATCATAAAACACCATATAGTTCAACTAAAAACCTACAAAAATATATCCATCTAAACAATGGGGGAGAAGGGGACACGTCCACCACGGCTCTCCTTCATTTTCTCTTCAGTAGTCCTTATATCTATCTAACTATATATAAATTCCAAGAAACCGCAACAAATAAAAATAATTTTTTTAAAAACATACTTCTTTAACAAAAAATTTAGAGTATAATAATTATTTTCTTTTTTGCTTAATAATGTTTTTAACAGAATTGTGGCTTTGAAGAAAGCCTAGTTTTTGAAGCAAACAAAACTGTGACATCCATAGCTAGAAAGAATCGATTCTTTAGTACGCAAAGGAAACCACATCCAATGATATCTAAAATAAAGTAAACCCCTAAATTAAAATCGCCATACCTATTTATGATGCTTTATGTCGCGGATAATAAATAAGGATGCCTTATGGCGCGGATAATAAATAAACATATAACTGTTATTATTGCATTAATAAACATAATCAATCTCTAAAAAAATATGAACCGGTTTAATCTTGATATGAAAAAGATCAACATCCATCGAAGCAATCGTGTGGTTTTCATCATGTTGCGTAACCTTGCAATGATAGATAAGATAAAATATATCAGATATATAAAATTAAAAAAAAAAATTAAGGCGAACAATTAACTAATGTATAATAAATTAACATGTAACTGTTATTACTGAATTAATAAATATAATCTTGAGGTCTTTAAGATAAACATCTACAGTAGCAAGCTGCCATCATAGTTAAAACCTTGCAATAAAAGAAATTATATTAGATATTTAGCACAATAACTGAAAAACCCATTATAAATTAGAGAAGATAAGAATGATTTCCTAACTTAAAAAAAAACTCAAAATCACTTAACTCCTGATACACAACACATTTTCCATTACCAAACAGAAAATTCGATAGAAGTAGACCCTTCAATACTTTTTAACCTGAAATATAATAGATTTGATTATAAGTTATAATGAAAAGAAAGTTATGTGTTAGCGTAACTATCTGGTAATGGCATATGCCATTTGCCTAGAGTGTACTGATTTATTGTAACTAAACACTTTATCTCTCAATCCATGCAAGCAAAAGTCTGTCTTTCTGGGTAGAAACAATGTATAGCCATCATTATGATTAACATTAATTGTCATGAGCCAGGCAATTTGCTAATGTCAAATAGTAAATGAGCTTTGGTTTCCCATAGCTCGTTGCAACCAGGTCAACCCTGGTTGTTGGATATCGGTAACTAACCGACTACCTAAAATTACATTTCTATATACATATATGTATATACATATATGTATACATAAAAAGAAATTAAATAATAATAAATCTTTTCATTATCTTAAAAAAAGGGGAGGGTAGAGAATATGATATACATTAGGCACTGTAAAATTTATTATAAAAAACAAAGATTAACCTACTATCTGTAAATAATATCTGTTAATGCAAGTTTATAAGACATACTATTATTTAAAATAACATATACCTTATTACACATTTCTATTATGTTATCACCATATCACCACTTATTATGTCTGCAGAAAGTTGATATTTGCTCACATCATACTCAACACCATCATCATCTTCATTCTCTTTTGGTTTCCAATAAGAAACTATATATACATCACTTTTTTTCTTTTTAATGCCAACAATTCTGCCGTAATATACATCCTGGGTGTTAGTGGCATTATCGAACCACATGTGGCAAATACTTCTTCCAATAGAAGCTCCAATAAGAATTTCTTCAATATCTGAGGCCTCATTATTTTCTAGGTCAGGAAACATTTCTTTTACCTGATCAGGCATGCAATTTTTTAATATTTTTTCTACATTTCTGCGTTCTTTGTTTTCTTTTTTCTGAATTTTATCTGCTATTCGTTTTATCAATTCTAACTTCAGGTCATTATGACATTGCATATTTGTAAACCGCTTTTTTCTGGCATTAGAGATAGCCCATAATATCAACTTGTTTTGAATATCATTTGGCTTTTTGCATAGCAGAGCAGTTGTTTTATTTTTGCAAGCACGAAGTTTTGAAGAAAGAAAACAGAGAGTGGCATTTGGAGCTTTGTGCTTTGCAGCGCTAAACATACCCATAAGTTCTTCTGAATCAATGTTGTGAATTTCTAGCTGACTTAGTCTGGTCTTTAAGGTGATCATTAGAACTCATTTCAAATTGCCGCTTATACTGCCTGTCAATGACGCTAATAACTGCATTAAGGCAGTCAGCTAATGCTTTACTCATTTCATCAGTTACTGGGCAAAAGCTGATTATTGAATCAAAAACTACATCTTCAATATCATTACCAAAGAAATTAGTTTTTCGTTTAAGTAGAGATAAAGGATTCTTGCTGCTCTCAATAAGAGTGTTCCGAACATCTTTTACTACCTGAATGCCAGATATGTAGTCAAGTCCCGTACCTGGTGCAATATAAAATTTTGTCATCCAAGGACCAGAAAGTAGCTTTCCAATTAAAGCTAAAACACACAACTCACGGATACCTAAGGTGAAAAAGTTAATTAGTAACAAAGAATAATCTTTGTTTATAATAGTCTTTACTCCCCGTTAATCTTGCAAGTGTCTATTTGTAATTTGTATTTGTAACTATATTTGTAGTTAATTCTATAGCCTATAATATTGTGTAGCACTTTATCAAATGAACTGAACAGGTATAAAAAAGAAAAAAGATACCTGTTTCAGATGTAAAGTCTTGAAATAAACTATTTCGCAGACCTCCGCATAACGCCAAGCCAGAACACAGAAATATCTTCAATATGGCATAATGATGGATCAAAATACCACATGTGTGAAAAAGCATATGTAGTCTGTTGCCTCTATAGCGCGGTAGCAATCCTCTGGGCAACTCGTGTTGGTCCAAAAAGGTTACAAAACCTTTTGGATCACCTATGAATATCATAAAAAAGCTCATTTTGGCAATTGCAAGAAGAATGTGAAATAAAAACATGCACTAGTTATAATATCTTATTTTAACTCGAAATTTTATTCAGAAAACTAAATATATTTAAGTAAAAGAATGGTTTAGATTAGTTAGAGTACCTTTTGCATCCTTATAGCGAAGTTTGTTCAGCTGTATAACAATGTTTGCTGCAATGCAGTCTCTTCCAAAAAGTTTCCCTTTTGAAGTCTCTAATGCTTTAAGTGAAGACTTACAAGAGCTGGTCATTGTGTCTAAGGGGTGAAGGTGACAGTTTAGTTCATTTAATGATTTCTGCCAAACAAGGTTTAACTTTGCGATTGTTGCATGGTTTGTTGCAACTCTGTCGCTCATTGTATTTGTTATGTTCCCAATAATAGTGCTTCTTACGTCAGTATATTTGAGCTGATAGAAATCACTATATAACTTAGCGAGATTATCAATAGACTTTGTAATATGACTCTGATAGTCATAAGCTGTACCGCCAGGAAGTTGATCAATAGCTACAACCATACATACTGATTCTGTTGTCAAGTGCACAGCATTTACATGAACACCCTCCTGGGTTGTTGCATCAAAGCCAAGTGTCAGATCCTTTGTTGTAAATGCTATCTCAGCAGCCTGTAAGTCTGAAAGCACACCAAGCTCACGCATCATTTGTTCTACAGTTGTACGATGTGGAATTTGACTAAATCGATAGCCAGTATGTTCCCCAATTTTACGGAGCAGAGATGGCACACTTTGTGTAGGAACTTGGCACACAAGCATGTCATATATAAGTCTCCTAATATCTGCTGAGTAGCATTTTTCATTTTTGGTGTTTTGTGTTACTTGCTGAATTTCCTCCAACTCTTCTTGTAAATTCAGAATGTCATTTTGCAGTACAAGAATTGCAGCATTTTTTTCAGCAAGTTGATGGCTTAACATTGCTTTTTGATAAGAAAATTTTCTTTGCGTGGATGTCAACTGTTGTTTCAAACAAAAAATATGATTTTGAAGTTTTTTTAACTGTAAATTTAAAAACTTTTCTTTTAATTTTTTTCTAAGTTGAGAAATTAACTTTTCCTTACGAGTAATAACTTGATTTAGATATTTAAATCTGTATGCTCTAGCCTTTGTCTTATCTTTTAAACCTTTAATATCCTCTTTATGCTTTCTCTTCTTAATTGCCATTTCGTTTGCCAAAATGGTTAATCTCTTTCTCATAACCTTTTTTCTGGGACTCAACTGGTCAGCTCTCAAACTGGATAGTGGTTCATGAGAAGAGGTTTTTAAAGTAGGACGAGATAAAGGAGATAAGTGATCACTATTTGATACAGATGAAACACTGATTTGTTGAGAAGAAAATGAAGAACATGTAGGAAAGTCAATTGAGGTTGCATTCGATTGCGATGTTTGTGCCACAGCAGATGTTGTTATTTGGTATGCAAAGAGCATGTTGCAGATGTCAACAAATGGTTTCGAATTTCGTGAAAAATGGTTTACAAAGACTTTCGATGTTCTAACTAGTTGCTGAATCTGACTTATACAAATTTTGATGTTAAAATACTTACCGATTAGTTCTACAGTTACTTTATATGAATCGTTGTTAGTTGCAAATATATGCAGTACATGTCCATTTCTACAGCCAATATTTAAATGAGCTGGTATTGGAAAATTACAAGCTAAATAAGTTTTAGCTTTACCATAAAAAAGATTTGTTTTCTTGTGAGGTCCCATGATGCACTAAATTAAATTCAACAATCATAATACTACTATTTAATTGGGTCGGCTATTAATCATAATTAAATAATTTAAAAAATCGCCATTAATCTATAAAAAAAATTTTAAATATACGTATAATTTTTATATATCATATATAGCTTAAGGTGGCTATATGGTAAATTATGGGTATGGAAAAAGCTGAGAAAATGCTGTTTTATGTTTTTAATGAATTTTATGCAGAATCATCGTAAAATAGTGTTATACAATTTTAATTTTAGCAATTTAAATTTTATTTGGCAGAATTTTGCCTTTGCACTAATTTTGGTGGGTGAAAAGAGTTAGTTATCAAAAAAAAAATTAATATATAACCACCTTAATACTTGTTAGTTTTTGTGTACATCATTTAACAATTTTAAAAAGAGAAAACCCAAATACCCTTAGTAGTAAAAGGCTATTAAAAATAAAGTTTGTATAACAGTTCTAATAAAATATATCATTATAATGAATAAAAAAATCAAAAATACTGAATTCTCCACTGTCAAAAACCGCCCCTCCCCCTAACACTATGTAACGGAAGTGGAAATACATACCTCCACTGCGCGGAACAATAGGGCATGTGGTCATGAATATTTTTTGATGAAATTTGGCAGGCACATAGAAAATAGATGTATACAGTTGCCTTAAAAATTTTAAATATGTACCAACATGCCTTCAATATTAACGCACCTCCGGAACAGAAACAAAATTTTAAAAACGAATGAAAACCACTGGTAACTGTAAAAAAAACTACAGAATTTATAACAAAAAGCAACAGTAACAATAGCAGAAACAGTTTTATAAAGTGTAACAGTAACAGTAACACTAAAAGAGGTGGAAATGGTACCTCCACTGGGTCGAAAAATACGGTATTTGGTCATGAATATTTTTTAATGAAATTTGGCAGGCACATAGAAAATAGATCTATACAGTTGACTGGAAAATTTCAAATGTGTACCAACATGCCTTCGGTATCAATGCAGTGCCAGAACAGGAACGAAATTTTAAATAGCAATAAAAAAACTGAAAAATTTATTACACGTAAAAAAAAACCATAATTTATTCAAGATAAAACATTCTACTTTTTTAATAAAGTCTAAGCTGATATAAAATTCTAAAAAAAAAGACAAATAAATACATATTTACCACACCGACTTCGAGCACGCTGTGAAAAAAAATGTCACAAATTTTTACTTTGATATCGGTGCCGTAAAAAGCCAGATACGCACGTACCTATACTATACTCTCTCTCTCTCTCTCTCTCTCTCTCTCTCTCTCTCTCTCTCTCTCTATATATATATATATATATATATATATATATATATATATATATATATATATATATATATATATATATATATATTATATATATGTGTGTGTGTGTGTGTGTGTGTGTGTGTGTGTGTGTGTGTGTGTGTGTGTGTGTGTGTGTGTGTGTGTGTATTAATATATACTAGTTAGCTATATAAACTCTATTTTATATATATATATATATATATATATATATATATATATATATATATATATATATATGTATAAATATACATATATCTATATATATATATATATATATATATATATATATATATATATATATATATATATATATATATATATATATATATATATATATACATATATATATATATATATATATATATATATATATATATATATATATATATATATATATATATATATATATATATATAGATACATATTGTATATTTATATATTGTTAATATATTTTTTCTTTGATAGAGAAAAAATTATTATTTTGTGCATACAGTTACTTAATATGGTTAGAAAATACAAACGTCTAACTAATCGACAATCCTGGGAAGAAAATTCAATGAAAGCAGCTATTGAATCAGTAATAAAGAAGGAAATGGGGTATAAGAAGGCATCGTTAACATTTTGTATCCCAACAATGACACTGCAAGACAGATTAAAAAGACTTTAGCAAGGGAGTTTCGAACTAAGTAGTTGTTCAGTAAAAAAACTTGGGAATTTTAAATTAGTTTTTAACCTTGAACAAGCGTAAGAGTTAGCTAAACACCTAATTTTTTAGAGAGTTGCTTGTTTCCAGTTACAATGACAGATTTGAGAGAATTGGCATTTCAGCTAGCTGAAAAGAACAAGATACCACATAGCTTTAACAAAAAAACAGGAATGGCAGGCTACCAGTGGGCAGAAAGCTTTTTAAAACGCAATCCTATTATTTCCTTGCGTATGTCAGAGGGAACTTCTGGAGCTAGAGCAATGGGATTTAACCAACCTGCTGTGAATAAAATTTTTGAACTATTGACTAAAAGCATAGATGAAAATAACATAACTCCAAATAATATATAAAATATTAAAAAGACAGGAATTTCTTCAGTACCAAAAAAAGTGTCAAAAGTAATTGCTAAGAGGGGTAAAAAACAAGTTGGAACTCTAACATCAGCTGAACGAGGGAAAATCATAACAATCAAAATGTGTATGAGTGCCTCTGGTATATACGTGCCCCCCTTGGTTATTTTCCCCCGTGTTAGAGCTCCCAAGAATGTTAATATTATCGAAAAAGCTCCTCTAGGTACTATTGCATCATATCACCCTAGTGGTTGGATGCAAACAGATATTTTCAAAGTTCTTATTTGGCTGCATACACATTATCCTAGAGTTGTGACCGAATATCAGAATCCAGAAATATTTGGAATAGCTTATATGAAATCTGCAAACATATTGACAGCTGTAAATTGTTTTAGAAAGACTGGAATAAGTCCACTTAATCCTGAAGTTTTTGATGATTGAATGTTTGAGCCTTCAGAAACAACCAACAGGTCATTTCCTGAGATGGATTCAGCAACACCAAATCTAACTACCAAGTCTCAAACATAAACTATTTCACTGCAAGAATTATCCCTGACATCTTGCTCTGAATCAGAAACTTTGTCTTCAACATCTATGGCTATATATATATATATATATATATATATATATATATATATATATATATATATATATATATATATATATATATATATATATATATATATATATATATATATATATATATATATATATAAATATATATATATATATATATATATATATATATATATATTTTTAATATATATATATTTGCTGTTTATATAATAAGAAAATATAAATACAAAGAAACATTTACATACAAAAAAAGTTGATTTATAAAAAACAGGCAGGGGCTCAAAGAAGATATGGATGACTAAAGTCACCACAATCTTTTCATAGAGCCCCTATGTGGGCTTTACAAGTTTAAAATAGAATAAGATTGTTAAAAATACTATGTACAATTCCAATATAATAAAAAGATAATAAACTTTCATAAATATTTACATTTAAAGAAATAAAGTATCAATATAATTTTTAACAATAGTCATTTAAAAATACTGACATTGTTTTAAATATAAAAAAAAGAGACAATCAAACAAATAAAAAAAACTAAGAATAATGGAATTCGATGTTCATTTAGAAAAATTACAAAATTATTTATGTTTAAAAATTTCAATTATTATTAAAAACTTAAATATACATATATATATATGTATATATATATATATATATATATATATATATATATATATATATATATATATATATATATATATATATATATATATATATATATATATATATATATATATATATATTAGGGTGCGGTTGTGCCTCTCTATAGGGACATAACCGTTTTTTTCACTAAGTCTAATTTTTGTGTTATAACATTTTCAAAAACCGTTTTATTTTTTTCTTTATTGCAGAAATTTAAAGCTTAATGATGTGTTTATCGAAATACACTGTTAAAAAAACGCATTCCGTTTTTATTTTCATACTCCATTAATCGAAACGTTACGGGTCTGTTATGCCCCCACTTCCCCCCATATATATATATATATATATATATATATATATATATATATATATATATATATATATATATATATATATATATATATATATATATATATATATGTATATATATATATATAAATATGTATATATATATAAATATATATATATGTATATATATATAAATATGTATATATATATAAATTAATTAAATATATATATATATATATATATATATATATATATATATATATATATATATATATATATATATATATATATATATGTATATATATATATATAAATTGCCACTACTAATATATGATATAATAATAGTAGAAATATAATTTACATCCATAACAATAACTAATTAACAGATTTAAAAACAACACATTTGTATAACATCAAGTTAAAACTTTTTTTGTAATTCGTATTTGTTCCAAGGGAGTTAATATATTATGGGGAGTTGATTTGTTTCGCCGACAGGGGTTAATTTATTTCAAGGGGAGTTAATCTATTTCGAAATAGATTAACTCCCCGGGTAATTTTTTACGCAACGGGAGTTAATTTATTATGGGGGTTAATTTATTTCATGACACCGGCCTTTACCAACTTTCAAATTGTACGCATCAGTATCTCCAGCTATGACGTCTGAACCAAAAACCTACATCCATTCTTAATATAAAAATAGTAACATCATGTTTTTCTAACTTGTCTATACTCTACAAAATCGACTTGACTATTTTTTTTTTACATTTGCTTATGAAGATAGAAGTTTCAGTAGACTAAAGATTATCAAAAACTAACTGTGATCAACAATGACAAAACAATGTCTTTAGATTGACATTAATTTTAATGGAATATGAGCTTGCTAAGAGCATTGACTTTGATGGCGGACAAAGATGTTCGTAAGACGTCTATAAAACGCCTTATAGATGTCATATGAGCGTTTTTAGTAATTTGTAGAGTGTAAATATATTTTTAAATAACCAAATCATTGCAATAATATTAAATGTTTTTTGTTTTATTTTAACGATACTTGTTAATCAAAGTAAACTTAGCAAACTCAAACTTTAAATTGTTTAATGACCAAGGAGTTATCATAGACTAGAGTGAGAACGAAGTTAAAATACGTCATTTTTCAAGGAACAGTCTATGTAGTAAAATAGCTTTCTATTAAACACTGGGAAATTATCATAGTTAACCAATCACATTCCACGTTTAACAAAAATTATCTAATGATATTGTTTCAAAACGTAATAAACGATTCCAAATAAAAGATGGAAGTTTAAGAAATTCGTTAACGATATTTAGAGTTAGTTTATTGTTATTTTTTTGTTGTGCTTTTGAACGACTAAGAATGAATTCCTAGATTAGAATTTAACTAATAAATGTCTAAATAAGAATTTAGTAGTATTTTTGCCGGATTTACAAAAAGAAGTTTTATATTTCTATATTTGCTTTTAAATCCGACAAAAATACTCCAACACAAAATAAAATCCGACAAAACTACTCCAACACAAAATAAAATCCGACAAAACTACTCCAACACAAAATAAAATCCTGGAGGGATTTAATAAGTTCCTGGCCGAAATAACAGTTTTAAAGAACGTAACTAACCTATAGCTGAACAGGCAAGCAAAAAATAAGGTTTCAATAGGTAGTAGAGATCAAGGTAAAGAGTCTAAAACTTTAATATTTATACCTATAATTGAGGTAAGCAAAAAACAATTTACTTCGCCTTAATCGTGATTTTTGTTTTAATTAACTTCTTGATTGATCGAATAGTTGTTAAAAACATATCTAACAAACTTTTCTTTTATTAATCCATTTCGATTAAAACTCTTAAAGCTTATTGGTTACGTTTTAATATTTTCCATTTTTTTGCAAAAACTTTCTTCTGGAATGATTATACTACAAAGACTGTAATGCGATTTTAATTCATTTTCGGCTTTGTTCTCCCTCCAGCTAAGCTATTATTCCTCCTTGCTTAAACGTACTTAATAGTTATGAAAAAAGACACATAAAAACGTCGATAAAATATATTTATCACAAGTACGAAAAAAATGTTTCAAGAGGTCAGTGTGCCATCCCCAACTCTTGTCGTTCCGACTCATTCCCCTCTTTCCAACCCCCCCCCCCCTCCACTACTACTTATTCCTCTCTCTATGACCTTTCCCCCCCCCCTCCACATTCACACACACACACCACCACCACAACCATTCCCCTCTCTCCCCACCACCACTACCACCACAACGTTAAACTTCAATCCGTCATTAAGACCAATATTTTTTTTTAAAAAATAGGTTAGTAACTTATGTCATAATGTTATAAACATTTTTAAAAATATATTTATTCTTAGTTTTATAAAAAAAATTTAATATAAGTGAGTTAATATAGTTTTTAAAACAAATATATTTTTTAATGTTTGTAAAAGATATGCAACATATATTTACTTCCATTTTAATAAGAATAAAGATAAAAAATAAAGCAACACATAATGGCAACGAAGAATAATTTTTTAATAACGGTTATTATATATATATTTGTATCATTAAATATTTATATTCTAAATATGGAAACGAAATGCTTATTTAAAATGAAATAAAAAGAACAACAACAAAAAATTAAATTATATAAAATCACTAATAGTAATAATGTATGTAAAAACAATGTGTAAACTAATAATAATGTATGTAAAAATTTTGTGCTTATGTATGTATATGGATGGCTGTAAACAACTTATGTAAACTGGTCCTATGCGTTTTACATGATAAAATATATTAATATTATATCTGGTACATGGTACAATACAATACATGATACATGGTACAATGTGTTAAATATTATAAATACGATAACATAGATTGAATAGTATTTAGTACATTATTATTTAAGTTAAGTTACTCAACGGATTAATAGTTCCAATATTTATTTTTCACGCAATTTCTCGTAATTTAACGTAAGATTTCTATGGTAATTTATTATTTAAAAATATTTTTCTATGGTATGAAGTAAAGTATGGCCTTCAAACATATTTTTGAATGCGTACGTAATGCAGAAAATTAAAAAAAAGTAAGAAATGGTAAACAAGCTTGGCTTTGAAAAACAAGTTTTAAATGAGAACTTTATAAAACATTTTTGCAAACTCAAAATTGTTAAAGTAACTTCATGACAAAAACATTCATGACAAACTAAAAACTTACAAAACTTATAGAAATTTACTTGTAACACTTATTCGAAGAAGCAAATACGCTTTTCTAACTACTTTACTACCAATAGCAATAGTTTGAAAGCTACGAGAAAGGGTATTAGAACTCTTATGAATACATGTTCGGATGATATCTGATATCCATCTTGTATATCTTAAAACAACATCATTATAAATTAAAATCTCGGAAATTTTCAACACTGCAAAAAAATACTCATACACCTTTTACTGACTTCCATAAGTATTTAAAAACATCAAACGCTGACACTCTTTTCATTAAACCTACTAACAAAATGAAATAGTACCAGTTATTCTTTCTCTAAATGATGGGAAGGCTTCTGGTCTAAACAGCGTCCCAATCTTTGTTCTAAAACTTCTTGCTAATGATATTTCTTCAGTACTTTCTAACTATATAATCTGTCATTCGCTACTGGTATGTTCCCTATTATTTTAAAAACTTCATCGGTTAAACGAATCCATAAAAAGGACTCTTCACTGCAATAACTATAGACCAATATCATTATTATTAAATATCAGCAAAAGTCTTGAAAAATTAATGTATTCTCGTATCTACCACTTTCTTGATAATTCTAAGTGTGTCCAATTATACACTATTTTGCCCATGCACTTATTAGCATTAAAATGATTCGTGGTTCGATTGATAGCGGTTCTTTTGCTTGTGGTCTTTATTGATCTCCAAAAAGCATTTGATACAGCTGGCCACAAGATTTTAATTGAAAAATTATATTACTTTGGTATAAGGGATATCGCTAATGATTGGTTTTCATCCTATGTTAAAAATTGTACTCAGCTTGTGTCGATTAATGGTTTCAATTCACAAGTAAAGTTATTAAGTATGCTATCCCGATTCTGTTCTAGGGCAATTACTGTTTTTAATATATAATAACAATCTGGCTCACTTAAAAATAGTTCGATTTTTCATCATTTCGCTGAGGACATTAATTTTTTATGCATAAATAAATCACTCGCACAGCTTTGTAAAAAAGTTAGTTCAGATCTCCATCATTTGTGTCGTTGGTTAAATAGTAATCGTGTTACTCTAAATATCAATAAAACTGAATTTATTATTTTCTACCCTCCAAAAAAAAGATTAATATTGATAATGTGAAAACTAGAATAAACGGTAGAGGAATTTTACCATCTAAATATTTAAAACATCTCTGGGTGTTTCTTGACAAAAACCTATCATATTACTATCAACTAATTAAAATTCAATTAAAAAAATAAAAATTCAATTAAAAAAAAAACTCTCACGTGCCAATAGTATGTTGTCATTAACACGACACTATATTCCCTAACATATTCTAATATCAATTTACTACTCCTTGTGCTCCTCACATCTAAGTTATTGTTGCACTGTTTGGTGTCAAAAATGTATTTTTCTATTACATCGTATAAACAGTTTGCAACGCACTTCCATTAGAATTATGAAATTTTCTCCTTTACGATCTAATATCCAAAATAGGTTTTCTGAATTAAAAATTCTAAAATTAAAAGATCATGTAAAGCTTTATAATTGTCTCTTTGCGTTTGATTTTCTTCAAAATAAACTACGAAATTCTTTTAATAATTTTTTTATTAAAACAAGTAACACACAAATGTTTTGCATGAAATACTGAAAATTTTAACTTGCAGACATCCTTTTTCAACTATATTAAATATGGCAAGCTCTCTATAAAACATCAATGTATTTCTCACTGGAAACAAATAATACCATTTATAAAACAAAGATTTTAACGAAATACCTTTTTATTAACAACATTCTTCTTATCAATCGAAACCAAATTAAGGAATTTTTATATGACTATATATCTAATAAATATTAACTTTATCTTTTATGAGTTTTTTTTTTTTTATATTACTGTATTTATAAAACCATCACTTTTATTTTATACTGTTTTTTTTAACTCTACTACTGTTGTTACTATTATCACTAATTTATTTTTGTTTTAGAAACCTTATTAAAAATATTTATAATGAAAGTGATTCCAATGTAGTAATAGTTCTATGATTATTGTCATAATTTTTGCAAATGTTTATTTTCATAATTTCAGTCATAATTATAAACTTTACTATAGTTATTTTTACTATAGTTTCTATCATTAGTTATAATTTATAGAAACATTATTATATTGTAGTTACTATTTGCAAAGTTTTTTAATTCATATTAATATTATTATTTTTATTATATTATTATTATTACAATTGGTAATACTATCTTTATTTATTAGCCCTACCTTTAAAGACATATCATTTAAGTAAATCATTGAAAATATTGTTATGAAATGTTACTGCAATTATGAATTATAATTGACAAAAAAATTTTAAATTCAGTTTGAAACTAAGAAATGCATAAATAATATTTAAATTGCTTTAAGTAATGCGAATACAAACGTTTTTAGAACATTTCCGCCATCGCTCTCTTGTACAATTTGATATATAAATATTATTTAATAATATAAAATCTTTACCATTAAATTTTTATAAGGTTTTAAAAATTTAATATTTAGAATAAGCTATATAATGTAGAAATAAATTACAAAACAAAGAAACATTAAAGGAAAATACAAATTAGTTTTTTAAAAATCGTATTACGTAAGCACGGTTTCAATCAATAGCGTGGCGGGGAAGGAGGAGAGGGTACTTTTTCTGTTAAAAAAACAGAAAAAGGACCTCTAAAAACTAAAAAGGACCTCAAAACGAAAATTTACTCGACTGAATTGTGTCGAATACCCGACTAGCCGACTAAATTCGTAAAAAAACCGATCATAACTTGTCAATCAACTTCTTTGGGAGGGTGGAACACCCCCCCTCCCTCCCGTAAATTCGCCTTTGATGTAATGTAATGTATGTACGTAATGTATGTTTATGTAAAAAAACAGTTCTTAAAATAATGCAATAATTTATCATTTAATTGCTTCTGACTATTATTATTCGATCATTTTTAGTTTCAAAAAAAACTGTGACGCAAAAGCTGTGTTTTAAGTATTGAAGTTGGTTAAGCATACATTAAAGTTAATTTTAACGATAAACTTGATAATTTGCGGGTTTTTTAATTTTTATTTATAGTTTAAACTTTATAGAGTTCATTAAAATGCGTTTCAGGAGATATTTGCAAAGTTCAGTTATAATTGTTTCGGATTTAATGTTAGACTAGTTTTCATAGCTTTTAAGTCTTTGTTAAAATTAATAATAGTTGTTAAGAATGTTGTTATTTGAAAACTTTATATTAAATCAAAAATTTGAATTCAATTCTGTTTGAAGTAAAAAGTTTTTATTAATTTTAATCAAATTAACAATGATTTTATTTATATATATATATATATATATATATATATATATATATATATATATATATATATATATATATATATATATATATATATATATATATATATATATATATATATACATATATATATATATATATATATATATATATACATATATATATATATATATATATATATATATATATACATATATATATATATATATATATATATATATATATATATATATTAATAATGATTTTTTTAAATATATATATAAATATATTTATTATCATTATTATTATTATTGTTACTATTATTACTATTACTATTATTATTATTATTATTATTACAATAACAAACTGATAGTTGATAAAAACTACTATCTTACAGCCATTATCTATTAATAATGAATGTTTTGGTTGTTGCTTTACTTATCACATCTATTTTTCAATATACGAATTGTGCTGACGAAGTAAGTTTTTAATATTATCCTGAACAAATTTATAGTAATATCTAAGGAACCGTTGAAGACTTCATAAATAGTTTTTTTAACAAGAGTATACGGGTAAAATTATTTTGATAATACTAAACTGCGGACCTAAAGAAACCTTTAAAGTTATCGTATAATATTTTGTTGTTGTTGTTAGATTTCACAACTACAATGCGGTAAATCTGTAGGTTGTTTTCGTTTACCTGCTGACTGTAGAACTACCAGTTGCAACGTTTTTATAACTTATGCTTACAAACCAAGCACTGACTCTTTCGACATATCTATCTTCACCAAGCACAAGTGGGCAGCTTTTGCTCAAGGAAAAGAACTTCATAAGGAAATAATGGTACTTACATTATGTTAATACACTTTTAAGTGAAATTTTGAGTTTCTTAGAAGTAAATTTAAGTAATATCTTTTTAGACTGGAATGAAAGGTGAAGCGTGCGTTGAAAAAAATGATATTGTTCAATTGGTAAGTCTGAGTGCCACAAAAAACGAATTACCTGATTTTAAAGCAACTACAAGTGCAATTTTTAATCCAACAGGTATAAAAACAAAAGGAGGTATTATCTGTAAATACAGCAGAAAAACTGGAGTAAAAGATGTGAAAGACTTCATGACTTCACTTGAAACAAAGGTTTACAGTATTTATGCGTTTGGAGATAATCTTCAAACAAATGGCTATCCAGCATATCATGGTGCTGGACATACTGGCCACACAGTTGAAGCTACTGATTTAAAAAAAGTTATGCTTTCTTAAATATTTCAATAAATAGTAATCTTAATAAATTTTTCAGCTATTCTTTTCATAAATTGTATTTAATTAGTTCAAAAAAGACTTTTAGGATGTTTAAAGATCTCAAGCAAAAAATTGTTTTTTTTTGTTCAAAATTATTTGAACTTATCTTTCCATCTTAAAACGATTTTCTATTTGGATATATATATTTTTTTATTTTTGAGGAAATTTTCAAGAAGAAAAATTCTCTACGCAAGTGCTGATAATTTCAAATAAACAAAAGTATTTAATACATATAACGATATTTGCGATATTTGCGCATGCTCTAAGTAATTACGTGGAAATTTCCTTAAGAGCGAAAAAAAAAATTAAATAGAAAATGCCTTTGCTTGTTTCCATTATAATAGGCTAAAGTAGGTGCGGACAGAGTTGGCAAAACTCTTTGACATTATCAAAGAACTCTCAAATCTCAAAGTTGTATCTGAATTTATCAGAGAACTTTCAAACCTAAATTCAGGATTAACTAAATACTCTACTACTAAATAGTTTGTATCTACTCAGTTTTTGTAAATTTGATACTGGGTTGATTTATTACATTATTGCGCACAGTGAAGTTTTTTAGGTTTGAAAATAAACACAATCTACCCAGATTTACATTCAAACCTGGCGTTATCTACTTTCGAACTTGTTTTAATAAGAATTATTTTCATCAAAAAGTTTATCAAATTGAAAGAATTCAATAATTTTTGGATAAAAATTTATTTAAGAAAAACTTTTTGCTTTCCTTTTTTTTTACTAAGTTGTGTGCAAAGTTGTGGACAAAGTTTTTACAAACTAGCGGATCCGTGAAAATACGGGTATTGTTTGTCTATTCCACACCCACCTTTTCTACACTTTTTCCTGGCAAATGTAGACTAGCTATCCACTAGGGTACTACTTCTACTATTAAGTTGAGCATTAATATAAAAGGCCGGTAGAATAAAAAAAAGCAATTGCTTTTACCTAATAATTGGTCACTTTTACGTGAACAAAATTGCTTATTAACCCGGCCTAAAGAGATGCTCATTCGGACGTTTGATGAGCAACATTAATAACATAATATTTATTACTTAATTATATATTTATTAAATGGATATTTTGTCAACATAAAATTTACATTTCAATTTAACATAAAATTGCTAGTAACGTGTGTCCTGAGAGCTAGAAGTTAATATTAAAGTTATTGTTTTCAAAAGATTTTAGTTTAATAAAATTAAATAGCAAAACTAAAATGAACAGAACTAAACATGAGATCGTAAAATCAACTTTTAAAATGTTTTCTGATAAAGATTTTGAAGTTGGTAACTGTTCTAATTTTATTGGGTACATTACAGAATTTGCAACTATATATATATTAAAAATATTTCTTTGCGAGTTCTAATTTCACACGAGAAACATACGAGATAATTTTGATTTCTTGTTCTAACTTTATGAGTCTTAATAGTAAAATAATTAACAAAATTTGAGCACAAATTTTTATCTAGACCTTTCCGCACTGTTAAGCAAACTTTACAAATTATAAGCTCATCAGTTGATGGTAAACTATATACTATCCTTGCGAGCACATAATAACGGTGGCTTGTCTTTTAATCAATTTAAACACAGCGTGCTGTGTTTCCGTAAAAGTTAGGTTTACAAGACCATTACAAGTTAGCAGTGGCAATGTTATCGATTTATGGTAAGGTCTCATCTTTAAATTAATCTCAATCTGTAACTAGCTTTCTTGAAAACAGATAGTAACAGTAAAAATGCAATCAAGTATATGCAACCATGGTAGGTGTAATTTTGTGTTGTTGTTGATGTTGTTTTTTTTCTTTAGGTGCCCCAAGAAGTCCTAACGGTCTTGTCACAGAGCACCGCGGAAGTGCATTTAACCAGGAAGTTTACGCCTCCTTCCTTACCCTGACGCGAAAATTTGCTTCTAAAGCAAGCGCTCTAACCACTGCGCCACGGCTGTACAAAGTTCCATAACTTTTTTGTTTCTTACTTTTTGTTATACTTTTCAATGACTTTGGAGATTCCAAACTTATAATAAACCTCATTAAAAAAAAACAGAAAGCTCTTTGGCACATCTAAATGGCTTTCAAAATCTCAGCCACTTTAACTTTGCTATTAAGAATGTAAAATCAAAACCTCAGCACTTGATCATGTAAACCTGATTTGTAAACAGGCATCATTTTTTCTTCCTTCGACTGCGTTGGTTCTATGAAAAACAATTCTAAGAAAAAGTTGAGATGAGTAACTTGCTGGGATACTGCTTGTGCACAATCTTTGAATAACAGAGGGGTGGAGATCATCTGGATCTAAAAGTTTCTTAATTTTCAGTGATTTAATTCATTTTTCAACAAAAGTTCTGGACACTTTAAAAAATTTGAAGTGGTTCATTGTTTGGACATTTTTTAAATCGTGGCAAAATTATAACAACGCTTTCAAAATCATAACAACTCTTTTTAAACTCATAACTACTCTTTTAAAATAGTTACAAAGATCCTCAGAAGACAAAAGAACTCCCTAAATAAAAATAAAAATATATTCAAAAATAATATAATTAGAGAAAACGTTTTAATAATGTTAACCCTTAACTGACCTTATATAAAAATTTCATTTATACATTTTCTCAATAAAAGATCAAATTGAAATAGTTAACTTATGCTACCTTGTACATGTTGAATCTCCATTTTGTATTCATATTTAGGCTATAATAAGATGTTTTGCCAAAATATGAAATGAATAAAGTGTGGGAAACGCTCAAAAATGAAGTTGTCACTCCCCCGTCAGCAAACTATATCGGAACGGAAAAGAAATTGAACTAAGAATATCTAAATACCGAATGTCAGGAAAAAAAAAATTAATCCGCACCTAACTAAACAATGCTAGAAGTTGTTTGTAGTTGTCACCAGGGCCGCCGTGAGGGGGGGGGGGGTCTACTGGGTTGTTTTGTCCCGGGCGCCAGGTCGACAGGGGCGCACAAAGCCGAATATAAATAATTTTTTTTTTTCATGTTTATTTAAAAAAAAAGATGAAGTACTGGAAAGCAGCATAGAAAATAAGAAATCAAAAGCAGCCGGTCAATTTGACCAGCTAAAACATATAATAGACGGTCAATTGCTTTTTTTGGCCGGTCAATTTTTTTTTAGTTTAAATTTTCAACTTTGTAATGAAGTGCTTCATAATTGGACTTTTTAAAAAAAAAAGGTAATTAATGCTTTAAAACTAAGAAATTAGTATTACTTTCAAAACATTAGTTTTAAATAAAGCGATTCTTTTTATATAGCGGAAACTCGCAAAAAGTGAATACTAATGATTAATTTAACAAGCCGCTGAATTAAATGTTTAAAATAACTTTAGTGCACGGAGATTTTCATTCAATTAAAAACGGAGATTTTTTACTTTATTAAAAAAAGAGATTAGATTAAATCCAAGTAGTTTGATATTGATATAAAATATTAAAACAATTTTATTAAATTTATTTCTCTAATTTTTAAAATCTCTCAAATTTGAAACAATTTTGAAACACGTGATATCGATGTGATAGTCTGATAGACCCAATCAAGAAGAAATTCAAACAGTTCTTTGCTTATGAGCGGATGCTGTTTCAAAAAGAATTAAAACATGTCTGGTTTTAAAAAGAAAGATTCTGGTTGTCAAGTAAGAAAGAATGCTGCTCAAAGAACTGCGAATGAGGAAAGAACAAACGCACTCTTCAAGACTGTGGTATTACAGTTACAAAAAAAGGAGAAGATGAAAGTCCTACTGCTTCAAACTCTTTCCTGCCAAGTCAAGCGATTCAAGTAGTAAATAGTTTTCCCCGTAAAACGATATTTTCCCATTTGATTAATTCAATGTTATATAAATTTTTAACTTATTTTTATAGGTTGGAACTGAAAACGATGTCACTGACATTTCTGAAAGCTCGGGAGAGCCCCTATCAAAAATCGGAATGGTAGCTGTGAATGAAGAGAATATTTTGGTAAGTTCTACCTCTTTAAAAGAAATGATGTTAATAAACTTTTAAGCTAATAAAATAAGATTTTTTAAAATTTATTCTCAGGTGTTGCCAACAGAAGAACCCATCGCTACCATTCCTTCCAATGATCCTGCTTTGTGGGCAGCACATCTTTCCAATGTGGAAAGAGATTCTGTGCTTCTACAGGGGCTTCCTCGAAATCCTTCAGCTTTCCCGAAAGATTCTAATAAGAAGAAGGTTCCTGAATCAATTTTCTACGAAACTTCTCTCAACGGGGAGAAGACATGCTTGATTGGCTGGTCTGGAGTGTATCTAAGAAATCATTTATTTGCTTTCCGTGTTCTCTGTTTGGAAGCAAACAATCTTTTGGGATCGGACACCAGTCGTACCTTCTAAGATGGAATGATGGAATAAGCTGCAACTGGCACAAGCTACCTGAGAAAGTCAAAAGTCACCAGAATAACGCCCAGCATCGAAACTTTTACATAGAATGGAAAACGGCGCTAGAAAGCTTAGAAAATCAAAGCGGAATAGATGCAGCTCTTGAAAACTCGATAAGAAATGAAGCAGCCAGGTGGGGTGAAATTCTACGATGCATCTTAGATGTTACTCTTTTTTTTAGCGTCACGAAACCTTAGTTTCAGAGGTAAATCTATTTACAATTATTCTATTGTGATACCGACTATCTTTAAATCTATTTAGCTTATATTTATAAGATTAACTAGATATTTTGGAAATCATGAAATAAAACAAATCCTTCTTTATTCTTTTAATTAAATATGTTATAATATTCATAAATCATAATATAAAATCATCATAGAATCATCATAAAATAAAACAAATGCTTCTTTATTGTTTTAAATAAATCTGTCTTATTATTATAATTTTTAGGTTCATCAAAAATGATTGGAGAAGACGACAATGGCAACTTTCTAGCTACCCTAGAGCTCTTGGCCAAGCACAACAAGACTCTCCAACTACACTTAGAAGAAGTTTCCCGCTGCCAACAAGAAGGTAACAAAATGAATGCCCGTTACTTGGGCTGGAGCACTCAAAATGAATTCATCAAAGAGTGCGGAGGAATCGTTCATGGTGCCATCATCAACGAAGCTCATATGGCCATCTACTATTCCATTCTTTTGGACGGGACTCCGGACGTCTCTCACACCGAGCAAATCACCTTTGTTCTCCGCTTTGTATACTTTGGTACTGACAAAAGATGGACCGTGAAGGAGCGCTTTCTGAGGGTCGAGAATCTTAAAAAAAAGATAGGTGCTGACATTGCCAACCTTATTATGGACGTCTTAGAACAAAATGGAATTGATCTCAAAAACTGCAGAGGTCAAGGATATGACAATGGAGCGAACATGTCCGGTTTATACAAAGGAGTACAGGCGATTATACTGCAAAAAAATCCTCAAGCTCTCTATATGCCATGCAGCGCTCATAGTCTCAACCTTGCTGGTGTTCATTCTGCTGAATCTTCGGTTGAAGTCAAGAACTACAAGAACTTTGGCCGAGTCCAGTCACTTTACAATCTTTTCAGTGGAAGCCCTAGTCGGTGAAAAGTCTTGATTGAAACCACTGGTTTGTCCCTTCATCAAACGTCGCAAACCAGATGGAGTGCGCGAATCGAGGCCGTGAAGCCGTTAGTCAAGCGATCCAGGGAAATCCTCGAATCTTTGAAAAAGCTCCGCGATTTTGATCTAACAGCTGATCAATTGAATGAAGTAAAATCTCTGGAGAAGTGGGTTCATTCATTCGAGTTCATCGTAATGACAACCTATAATGACAACGAAGCAAAAGAGTTTGAGGTGAGCGTATTCAATACCGCTCTTGATACTCTTATTCAGCAGGTCAGCGATAGATTCCAAGCTGCTGAGAAGACGACGAATATGTTTTCTTTCTTGTGGTCATTGAAATCTCTTGTTATGTCAAATGAAGAAGAATCAGAAGAAAGTGTTGAAGCACCTATCCAATTGGAGGAGAAATGCAAGGTCTTGGCACAAATCTACGCGACCGATGTTGAGGAAGAGAAACTTATTGAAGAGGTCCGCCACCTCGATGCTCTGAAGCGATCCAATCTTTTTGGTCCAAAAGAATCTCTCACTTCCATGACGTTATTGAATGGAATATACCAGAAAGGTCTTCAGCCGCTCTTCGAATCAGTCTGCATTTTGCTGCGCATCTTCAACACCATCCCTGTTTCTGTTGCGGAAGGCGAGAGATCTTTTAGTAAGCTTGCTCTAGTTAAGACAGCTTTAAGGTCTACAATGAGCCAAGAACGACTCACGAATCTTCTGGTTATTTCCATTGAGCATGATCTTGCCAAAAAGTTGTGCTACGGTGAAAAGATTTCCGAATTCGCCATGAGTAAAGCTCGAAAGATCAATTTCCTCTGAAGTTGAAACAACAATAGCTGTTGTATTCTAGACAAATTTTTGCTCTTAACATCCAATAGTGTTTAATGATTGTCTTTGGTCTGTTTCTACCATGTTCTAGTGTCGACTTTATCATTTTATGTATGAGTGTATAACCAAGTCAAAAGACCATTGCAATATCTAGAAATAAACTGTTCAAATGTTCATTAATTAAAATTAAAAAATTCTATATTCTTTTATCCTCTTTGATTTGTTATCAAATGGCTTATTATATGTATTGAATTATGGATCATTAGATCAGCTTTCACTTTCAGTAGGGCGCTTGGGAAATTTTGACCCTGGGCGCCGCAAAGGCTCACGGCGGGCCTGGTTGTCACTCACATTTATTACTTCGGTAACTTAAAATTATCATTTACATTATAATTATTTGTATCTATTTATAAATAAAAATATACATAAATTAATTATTAAACAACAAAAATAATCAGTTATTTAAATTATTCAAAACTAGTTGTTAAAACATTATTTGTTAATAAAAATAACTAAAAGCTTTGTTGTATTAATAGCATCGCACCATGTTTTTGTATTAATAGCATCGTGCCACGTATGTAGTTGCAATACATTTTGCATTCTTGCCAATTGGTGATGAATTACTTAAACTATCAGAATGAATTTTTGGACTTTGCTTTACTTCTTCCTTTTTAAGTCTCTGACTTTTGTTATTTGATTGCTGATTTTTCGAACTACTTTTTCTCTACTCAATAGCTTTAGTTTAATCAAAATCTTTTCTAAGTCTTTAGCATCAGTTTGAGTTCTACGTACTCTGTGCGCTTCTTTAAATCTATCTATTGCAACCTCTTCTCAACAACTTTCTCTTTCAATAGCTCCATTTTTATATTGGTGGGTTCTGCAGTAAAACTTTGCAAGAAAACAATGAATTAAGTTTATTTATAATTAGTTTATAAAAATTTATCAGATTTAAATTTGTTAAAAATATATATAATGAACTAACTTCTTTTTGTCTAAACTTTGAATTATACGTATATATATATATATATATATATATATATATATATATATATATATATATATATATATATATATATATATATATATATATATATATATATATATATATATAAATATATATATATATATCCAGCCGTAAAAGCCTCAGGGAAAAAGAAGATAAAATTTTAATAGAGTAAGTGTTAGTTAAACAATTGTCAAAATAATTGGAGACAGGTGTCTGGGTGCCTAGTAAAAAAGCAGAAAGAAAAGAAGAAGAAACTTTAGTCACTGATCACGTATATCTCCTATACCGTAAAAAATATATACCATTTTAGTGGAGCTATTCATTTTATAATTACTTTATATCTAGTTATAGTGTATACTGTTTTAGGGGAAATATTTATTTTATACTAAGTTTATATTAAATCATAAATTATACCCTTTAACTGGAAATATACGCTTATTCTTTATAACGTTAAAATTTATAACGTTTTATATTTAATTCATATACAACTATGATCTATACCGTTTGAATGGAATTATTTGTTTTATTAAAATGTATACCGTTTTAGTATAACTATTCGTTTTATACTTAGCTTATGTTTAATTATAAGTTATACCCTTTAACAGGAAGTATTTGTTTTATACATAGTTCATATAACTATATAAGTTAAACTATAATTCACTAAATGAAAAGTATGAGCTTAATTTTAACACTAGTCAATAGTTTTGGTATGCATCAAATTGTCCAGGAACCAACACGCGAATCCATTATTCTGGACCATTTTTTTCTAATTTTTCTCTTTTAAACAAAACTTTTGTTGAGCGTCTTTTTAGTAACAGCAATCATGACTCGATCCATTTTTTATTAAATATTAATGATAAATATTAGTACGAAAAGAAATCTGAGTGTTTCTATGATTTCATCAATGCTGATGTAGATAACCTTCTATTTTACTTTTTGAATATTAATTAGGACCTCAAATTTTCTTAAGTTTTCGATATTGTCGAATTTCGGAAGATTTTCTATAATCGTTTTTAAATTGGGATTGACTGTTTTGTCATGGTGAAAAAATAGATCATAGTAAAAATAGACATCTTTACCCTAGATATATCAAGAAAACGTTTAGCCGTAAATTATTTTTATGAAAAAGATATTTCATTACTAAAACGAATCCACAAAAAATAGCTTACACCACATATGCCATTTTATGTATGCAAGCATTTCTTTCTTACCTTAAAAAAATCGAACTCAAATTAGTTAATGATTATAAACTGAGTAAGTTCTTTAACTATGTTATTAATAAACTAAATAATCATAAAAGGAACTACTCTATAAACAATAAAAACAACAATTTCAAGTTAACTTCTACCAATAAAGAAATTGCTGACAATTTTAATAAACACTTTGGAAGTATATTTACTGACAGTAACAACTACTCGCCAAATATTAATAGTTTTCTAAACGACTCTATAAACAATTAAAACGTTAACTCTTCTGTTAAGACGGTTAATTCAATTTTAATTCAAACTCATTAAAGTTAAATATTATGGTCCTGATTGAACATTCTTTTGAAAAAGCTTTTTCTATGATCTTGTTTTATGTGTTCCATTTATATTATATCCGCATTTACATACTTTACCACAGCAATCGCTTCAAGCTTTTTTTCTCCAATTTTTCAAAAAGGATCAACATCAGATCCTAATAATTGTAGACCAATTTATCTTAAATGCACTTATTGTTGTGCATTGGACAGAGTTATTAACTCGGATAGTACTCATTATAACTTAATAGCCAATAATCAACATGGTTTCTTCAAGAAATGTTCAACTTATATAAATCTTTTAGAGTCTGTAAAGGATTAAATTAATGCACTAGACAGACATCAAACAACAGATGTTGTTTTTATTTACTTTCAAAGGCATTTGATTCTGTAACCCATCCTAAACTATTTGCCAAACTTGCTCTGTTTAACATAAGAGATAATTTATTAAATTGAATTGCCGCATTTCTTACTAGTTATTGTCAACAAATTAAGGTTAGAAGCTCATTATCAAACTCAACTCTCATTGTTAGCAGAGTTCCGTAGGGTAGCGTATTAGGTCTATCATTATTCTTACTTTATATCAAAGATTTAAACGCTACAGTTAACAATCCTGATTGCTCTTTAAGCTTTATGTCGTTGACATCAAGTTATATAGTTTTTTTTGCAACACCGTGCCACTAATTAGTTAATGCTCTTAATAGCATTGGGTTTTGGCCAGAAACATGACAGCTATTTATTTCTTACAGCAAGTGTTTTTTTTTATAGGATTGCGCCTGCTACATCGAGAAAATGTATTAATTATAACTATAATTTTAGAGATCATAATTTATCTTGGTTTTTTAATCTCAAAGATCTCGGTGTAACTCTAGATTCTCACCTTAATTATAAAAAATATATTTTAAACGTTACCCATGCAGTTAATACCAGAGCACACCTTACTTTAAAATACTTTAATTTTCGCGACCCTAATATCTTGGTAGTAGTCTTCACTATATATATATTAGACTTATATTAGAATATTGCTCCCCAGTTGAAATAATATAGGGAGTTAAGAACGTGAAAAAACGTTTCACAAAAAAACCTTGCACTTAAGCAATTTAACCTGCTTTAGTTGGCTTCAGCTGCTTGATTTAGAGTCGCTTGAGATAAGGCGATTAAAAGATGATTTATTAACTGTTTTAACTCTTAATTTTTGCATAACTTGGTCTTCATTGATAAATTTTTTATCTCTTTTTAGTGACAACAAAATAACTCGCGACGACATAAATATAAAATGCGCAAACAACGATCATGCTTAGATATTCGTAAATATAGTTTTTTCTTACCGAATTGTTTTTTGTGCAACATTTGGAATCAGTTGCCTTTTCTTAATGAAAATAATATCAACATTTTTAATATAATCAATCACGAGTAAAATCAACTCACTCAATTTTGAAAAGTTGTGTTGGCGTCGACTGCATATCTTATTGTTTATTTTTGTATAAATTATTTATTCTATGTTGTATACTGATACATAATTTGTTTTGCAGGCACGCTGTTAGTGACCAGCAATATGGACATGCGTGTTCTTTAGAACGTGCATTATTTATTCAAATAAATACAGTTTAATCCAATATATATATATATATATATATATATATATATTATATATATATATATATATATATATATATATATATATTTCAGCTTTAATACCAAAAACAAGCGAAGAGCCATTTTTTACCACAAATACGTTTTGTTAGCCGTAAACTAAAGGAATATACATTTATATATATATATATATATATATATATATATATATATATATATATATATATATATATATATATATATATAATTATTTTTAAAAATAACACGATGTTTTTTATTCTTGACATGTTTCGTAAAATTTTTATTTACATTTTCAAAAGATTATTTTACAATAATTGTAAAATAATCTTTTGAAAATGTAAATAAAACTTTTACGAAACATGTCAAGAATAAAAAACATCGTGTTATTTTTAAAAATAATTATTACAATAATTGTAAAATAATCATTTGAAAATGTAAATAAAACTTTTACGAAACATGTCAAGAATAAAAAACATCGTGTTATTTTTAAAAATAATTACTTATTTTATGCTATTACGACGTTCAATATATATATATATATATATATATATATATATATATATATATATATATATATATATATATATATATATATATATATATATATATATATATATATATATATATATATATATATATATATATATAATTCTTCAAAAAACAAATTACAGCCAAAGAAGTATTACCAAAATTGTCAAAGTCTTGCAGGTTACAGTCGGAAAAATAAATTTTAAAATCAAAATGGGGGTCAAGCTTTAGAAGCTCAAAGAACTTGCTGGAGATGACAAAAAAATCAAAAAGGTTTTTGAACAAAATTGTAAAATGTCAGCAATAAAACTAAAAAGCGTTTTGGAAAATCAAGGAATCAAAGTTTCACTTTATTCTTAAAGAGGGATAAGTTACGAGTTAGGATTCAAGTATAGAAAACCTTTGTAAAAGTTAAAATTTACTCCTGCGATGAATAAAAAACGTCTTGCATGGGCTAAGAAGCACTCTTCTTTTTTTCAAGATGACTGAAATAAGGTAAATTTTACATCCATTCTCTCCTTAAACATAAACGATTAATTTTTTTTTATTAATAAGTTTTTAAAAAACGTTTTGCATTAATATCTTACCCCAATTGATTTTACTAATATTTGAAATATTATTGAACAACAATATTTATTTCTTTATTCAGGTTGTATTCATCGATAAGACTTTGGAAGACAAAACCACATTCGACTGCCTCGGACCAAGAGAATAACATAAGCCAGATTGCATTGTAAACACTGTAAAGCGCCAAACCATCCATAATGGTTTGGTCATGCATATTGTACAGAGGTAGCGCTCAACTTTACATTGTACAAAGGACATTGAAACAAGATTAGTAAAACAAGAATGTCCTACAGACCTACCCTGATTCCACAGAGTGATTTAGTAATGGTACGAGAGTAGTTTACTAATGGTAAATATGTTTTTACGCAAGATAATGCTATATTCCATACTGTAAAATCCATAAAAATCTTTCTTGCTAATGAGAGTATCGGGCTATTTAATTGGCCTGGCAATTCTCCAGATATAAACTGATTTAAAATCTGTGGAAGCTTGCCAAACGCAAACTCAGTGCTGGCAAAATAACAAGTACACAGAAACTTACAGAACGACTGATTGAAGTATGACATTGAGATCCAGATTTTAAAGCATTGACGTAAATAGTATGCCAAGAAGCATTAAATCTCTTTTACATTTGAAATATTATTAAACCTAAACATACACCATCAAAAGATACTTTAATGGTTGAAGACAATAGAAATAAATTATTACAGGATCATCAAATGTATCGTCTCCCGTTGTAAAAATCAATGAAGATACTGCCATCATTGGACCATCACATATATTGCATTCCATTCTTGAATGCATAAAGATACCGCCATTTTTTATTTTTTGTTTCTTTATTATGTTTTTGTTCTATTTTTTTTATTTTTATTTGTTATTAAGATTCTCCAAGAGGACTTGTCGACCTTATAACAGAGTACCACGGAAAAGCATTTAACCAAAAGCTCACACCTCCTTACTTACCAATGTTGCTTATTGGGCTAGAGCCAGGGTCGAACCACAAACCTCTTCGTTTTGAGCCAGACCTTTAAACACTGCGCCACGACTGCTTAAATTATTAAACATTTCAAATAAAAATGTACAAGAAAGAGCAGCTGAAAAGGAAAAAAAGAAAGAAGAGAAAATAAAAGAGAATGAGAGGGAAAAAAGGACAAGAGAAGTAAGCAAAAAGACAAGAAACAATAACGGTATAAATAGTTTGATTCAAACTTAACTATTTCCATTCCTGAGCTTTGAGTTGGTGAAGATTCTGACTAGTATATAGATTCTTCAGATAAAGATACAATTTTTTTGGAAAATAATAACTTTGTAATTTTTAAGTATGCAGGGAGCCATTTTTTAAGTAGTCCCAGTTGTGGCTGATGTCGATGAGATAGATATTATGGTTAAGAGTAGTATTTCTTCTTATCGGTGGCTAAATAAGCTTGTATATATAAGGGAACAAATACAAAGGAAAAATCCCCCATCCAAACTTGTGTATTCGACGTGGGTCATACCTTATATCAGTAAAGTAAGGGATTATCAATTACTAAAGAAAAATTATTTTTAGAAGGTCAATAAATAACAATTAAATCATGTTTTAAACAGCTACAAAAACATGAAAGATGGTATTTTGTCAAATATTACTTAACAAATGCTAAAAAATATTATGGTAAGTTTGAACTATTAATATTTTATAATTGGAAGACAATCTTTAAGATATGGCAATCATAGGAAATATTTTCTCTTAAGAGGTCAAATACTGTTACATATAGCTTAATTACACTTTAACTGCATAGTCTCCGAAAATGTATCCGTTTAGGGTTGAACTAACCCGGATGATTCTGAGCAAATCAAAATGCAGAAGAAAAACATACAAAAAAGCATATAAATTAATAATTGAGCCAGTTCGACCCTGTATCCTGGAGTAAAAAACTTTTGTTCATGAAACTGCTTTCATTACAGCCATCAAATGCGTTGCACTTCAAAGAAAAATGTGTATGCAATGAGATATGCCTGACAAGTGAACAAGTCCAAAAAAATTGGACTTCCAACATATTCTACTTCACCGAGATTTTTTGCAGTGCATGTATGGCGTTTTCATTAGGCACCTGTTAGATTCAAAAGAATAAAAATTCTCAATCTCATCTTTTAGCCGTCGATGACTTTTTTGCAGCAGAGAATGAGAAGGGAATTGATCAGCTGTTTAACAATAAAAGACAAATTGATAGAGTATTTGTTATCATTTTGTTTATTGGAAGACAATGCACTACTTATCGGGGTAAACATATCGCCTATAAGCAAATTGCCTTTGAAATCTTTTGAATGAAGAGCACCTTGAATCACATATTTTGGTGAATGTTGAAAATGACATAAAATTGATTAGAATGACGTCACAGTTTGTCAAAATCTTCAAAACCTCTCACTGATTGCTTACTATAGTACAATACTGCAAATACATACCTTTTTCTTATACTTTAATTTCTAATTTCTATGTAAATAACTAAAAAACTTGAAAACAAACTTGTGATTTTCCTTATACTGTTAAGGTTATTAGGAAAAACCATTTTAGCATGGCTGTGATATGCAGAAAATAACGCGGTGCGATGCTGCAATTTAGAATTACTGTATTTTTAAAACCTTGCATGTGGATTTATTTTTTTAAATGTCATTTGTTCCCATTCGTTTCTCACCCCCTCAAATAAGTTCTTACCAAATTCTTACCTTTCTAGTTCTAATAATTGAAAGCACTATTCAAAGAAACTAAAATTAGATTTTAACAAAATAGACTTTTAATATTTTTTTTAAATATCATTTTCAAAATAGAAATAAATAAAAAAATTGTCATTATCACTAAATTTATATTATTAAACATTGAAAATATTTAAAATATGAAAATTTGTGGCTATTATTTCAAGATTCTAACTCAGGATTTGATACGAAAAAACTGATTTACACATACAACAACTAATAAAAATACAAACCAGCTTATGCTTTATTAATAATAAACTTCCTTTGACCAAAAAACTTTTTTACATTAAAAAACAATTTTTTGAAATAAAATTCAAAAATATTTTTTCGATAACAAAATCATAAATATCGTTATAATATAATCAAAACATATTTTTAACAATGTTTAAACCGTACTGCATTCAGTTATTGTTACTGTTTTGCAAATTCTATTATTTAGTATACATTGTTTCACAATTGTTTCTTTACAATTCAATAAATCTGTTATTCTACTTTCTGGAGCAATACGTGATGTATTCATCAAAATTACATCGCTATCGAAACTCTTTGTATCGTCACCTTGTATTTGTTGAAGGTTAAAGTTGAGAAATACAATAAGAGCATGTAGTATGAAAAGGTTATTGAACATTTTAAAGCACAATTTTTTTTACCGATGAATTTTTATTATTGATATGTTTAAAATAATGTCTTTATAACAAACACATCGCCATTAACTGAACTTGAAAGGTATTTAGATTGAAAACAAACATAAGTTTTATCACGTTACTAAGCAATAACTTTAATTCAAAAACAATGTCGTTTAAACTCATAATTTCAAATTATATCCATAGAAACCTTTTTGTAGCAGAAAAAAAAGTTATACGACCCAAAAAGAAAAAATCTTTGCAAAATTGAATAAAAATAAACATAAAACTTAAAGTTTGTAGTGATGTCTTATATACAAAAATATAATATGGATAAAAAACAATGATGCATTATTCTTGAAACAGCATGCAACATTGTTGCAACAATAATGCATAATCATCATAATCAGAACCGCCCCACACACCCCAATTGACCACATCAAATATAATTAGAGCCTCACCCCAATTTGGGGTGCCACAGCAGTTTTAGGGGGCCCATTTTGACATTGAGCGATCCTTTTGCAAATTTAAGAAATTTGTTGTTTTTTTATTTTTGATAATACCTAGTAGAAAAGTTTTGAATTTTTTGGGGCCTTAATGGCTGTGTTTTTTTTTGTTTTTTTTGTTTTGTTTTTTTTTGGGGGGGAGGCGCTTCCAAACCAATTGCAATGGCACTGTATATAATATAATAACAAAAGTTTTTGTTTGACTTTTATTTATAATAATTTAAAAAATGTGCCTGAAATAAACCCTACCTGGTGTAAAACTAATGTTGGCAGGATTGATATTTTTTTTGTAATCAAAGTATAGTTAGCATTGTTAAGGTTTGTCGGTAAAAATCTTAGCGTTTTAAAAATGAGTTGTAGTTGATCCACCGAGTGCTAAATTTTAATAACATTTTCTTTATTCAACTTTGCCGAATATTCTTTTGTGTTTTTTTTTTTTTTTTATGAGTTCAGACAAAAACTTTATAATAAATATTTTGGTGAAATAAAACCGTATGATATTGAAGAAGGTCAATAAAAAATATTGACCGTTTTAAATAATATTGTTATATAATATAATATAAATATAATATATATAATATTGTTATATAATATATTATAAAATATGATATAAGTGAATAAAATAAAGATTTATGCCATTCAGGTTATTTTCTCTGGCTTTTAAATTAACCAATGCTTTTATTTGTTTACTGGTGTCCATTCTTTGAGCAACTGTATTTTTTTTTAACAGCAAAGATAATTAATTTAGTTTTTCATTTACAATCGATCACGTCATAAAAGTTTTACTCAGCTGTAATTTACAAAACTACTGCTCAGCTGTTGCCGTTGTTATGTGTAATGTTAAGGATTATTCTCAGTGCAACCCACGTATTAGAAACGTTTTGTCCTGGTACCTTCCTAAATTTAAAACTTTTGAAAACATTTTGTCTGTAAATGAGAGATAATTTTTGGTACTTTTTTCTGAAAGTAAGTAGTTTAAATTAAAGAGTATCTTATTAAAATGTTAATTCCTATCAATATCATTTTAGAGTTTTTCCAGTTTTTTAAGTTTAGGTTTGTCCTTATTCTATTTTTTTTATCGTTTAAGTCTACGTTTGTCCTTATTCTCTATGATAAAAATATTTTAATGACAAACTTTGCGAGAACCTTAAACCGGGGGTTTGCATTTTTAGTATAAGTATACAATATAACCACAGACAATGATGTATGATCATATCGATATGTTGTAAGTGATAAATAAATTAAGTGGTCGGATATTCAAATAAACATAAGTTTAAATAAATATTAAATGAATTTTAATCTGTTGCTAGTTTGTATTTAACATTTTAATTTCTTCATTTACTTTAACTTTAAAATTAGATTTGCTATGCTAAGACGTAGTACAAATTCAGCAAACAGTTTCTGCTGTGTTTTTTGGCAATTCTATGCTGTGGTTGAGAAAAAGAAAACATCACACTTGAAAAGAAGTATAATCATCCGTACTTAGAATGTAAACTTGGCAACAAGGAAAAAAACATGAGCGCTTAATGTCGTTTGTAAACTTTGTAAAGTAACTCTTGATAAGTGGTTTATTGAAAAGTATGCCATTTAGTGTGCCCATGATTTGGCGTGAGCCTTGAAATCATCTGGCAAACTACTATTTTTGCATCACGACTGATGTTAGATTCAAAAAAGGAGCAGGCAGAAGATTCATATCCTAATACACCATCAGTCCTGAGGTCTGTAGGACACTGTTAAGTTTCTGCTGTCTCAACTGGATGATATTAAAAGTGATCACAGCTCAAGCTCTGAAAACAAAGGTGATGTTCATGATCTTAATTGTAGTGCAGAAATCACACCAAAATCCTTACTCACAAAGATCTTGATTTTGCCTCCAGTATAGCAGTGCAGACTTTGAGCATTGTTAAGAAAATGTAGCCATCAAGAGAAGAATTCACCCCAGGAAATTAAAGTGTCAAGTTTCAGTTTTTGGAAGAATTGTATCGAGCTCTCCTTTCACAACTCCATACAAAATTGGGTTAATTAAAGCTTTTATCAAGAGTATGTAGCCTTTTCATTATGTATTAAGCCTGATTTGCTTTTAAAAATGTTCTCAACAATTTCTTCTGTAATATCAAGCCAGACAGTTACAAAAGTCTCATTAAGAACCCGGTAGCCAAGTTTCTAGTTTTGGGTTGTCGCATGAGTGTTATGTTGAATTTTTTGGATTTCCACGTAGACTACTTTCCTGCAAATCTTGGTGCTTACAGTGAAGACCGTGATAAAAAGTTCCATCATAAATTTTTTTCAATCGAGAGTAATACCGAAATTGATAGAATGTAAATGTGATGACCGCTATTCCTGTTCAAAACGTTAAATCCTTGGTACTGCTCATAAACGAAAATCACTAAAAAAATAGTTCACGTTGTGATAGATAATTAATAAATGTAGGTCTTCTTTTCTATTGAACTTTGGTTAATAAATTTGTAACTTCCAGTAGTTTTCTGCATAATTGAAATTTATTATCTATCCGTTTATTTTGTTTTTGGTTTATTGACTTTTTCTAGACTAAGTTTAAGCAACTGACTCCGTCAGTAGCTTAAACTTAGTTATTCCAAAACACCACTCTGCTAAATATGGAAATAAATTCATTAAATATCAATCTGTTACCTTATGGAACAAACTACCTCCTGATCTGAAATCTCTTAATTCAATCTCTGAATTCAAAATCAAGCTTTTTAATTATTTGTTAAAAAAATACAGTTAAATATTTCTACAAACTAATATTGGAATTCTTTATTATGTATATCAATTCGTGATCCTTCAGTTTTTTATTTGATATTTTGAACATTTTGAAATTTTTTTCTATCTGTCATTTTTAAACTTTTTTCATTCTAATATTATTAATATTAGTACCATAATATTAGTACTAATATTTTGGCATTCTTTATTTATCTATCTATTTATCTCTTTTCATTCAACCATTCTCTACTTCGTACTAAATGTTTGTTGTCGCTGTCATTATTCACTAAATTTTTGTTGCTGCTGTTATTGTCCTTATTTATGAAATTCTCTTTTTATTATAATTGTTACCATTTTGCTACTATTATTATTATTATTATTATTATTATTGTTATTATTGTTGTTATTATTATCATTATTATTATAGTTAGTATTATTGTTATCAGTTATTATTACTATTTTCATCATTGGCAATAAGGTTATGTTGTATATTCAGGTATTTACTTTATATTAGTACTTGTACTATTATAAATTTCCTTGAAATGTTTTAGCTATTTCGAAATATATTTGATTTAATTTGATTTAATTTGATTTTCCTGTTTTTTTTTATTTTTAATTGCGAAAAATTCTGACGTGATACAAAATTTTGATTAAATACTTGCAATCATCATAAAAGGTTGTGTAAGAAACATCTATTAGCATGCCTGCAGTTTTCACAAATAAATGTTTGTAAATCTGAGCAAATTAAAACTATTTTAGTGAAACACTTCAGTTAAAAACCTTCACTAGGTACTACTTTTAGTGTCAGGCTTGCACGACTAAGTAATGTTGATTTTATTTGCTCGTACCAAAACGTTGTTAATAAGATTTTCATAAAGACTTATGAATTATAAACGGTTAGACTAAATAACTAATAAATTTCCCACGGCTTGCCAAAAAGGTTTTATTAAAATTTCTTAGGGTACTAGATATAAACCATTTTGAAACAAAAAAATCAGCTTAGGCCAAGTCAACTCCAAGTCCCAAAGTCACCCCAATTTACGATATATATTGATTTGTCTTTTAAAAACTGCAAATATATAAATGGAGAAAACAAGAGTTTACATATCCTTATTTTATATCATTCCCTATGTGGTGTTTTTCTTAAAAAACTATATTAAATTTCATATTGAAGATATAGCTGTTTTAAAGCATAATCTTGAAGAAGTTTTTGAAACTAAAGAAGAAGTATAAGATAAGTGAAAGTGCATAAATTTTGAAACTATAATATATATTTTAATCTTATAAGCTTATAACTTTAACAACATGTAGAATGAGCTTATTATTTTAACAACATGTAGCACCAGCTGATAACTTCAACAACATTTAGAATAATCTGATAACTTCAACAACATTTAGTATGAGCTTATAACTTCAACAACATGTTGTATCAGCTAATAAATTCAACAATATGCCGTATTAGCTTATAACTTTAACAGCATGTAGAATCAGTTTATAATTTTAACAACATGTAGTATCAGCTTCAACAAAATGTAGTATTAGTTTATAACTTCAACAATATATAGTATTCAGGGGCGGATCCAGGGTGTCGCGAATGATGCGCATGCATCAGTCTTTTTTCAACGCTAAATTTAAGTGTATCTCTTTTTCACTTTTTTTTCTTAATAAAAAGTAAAAGTAGAAATTGGAATCTGGTATTCACAAAAAATAAAATACTTGTTATAAACTCGAAAAAAATTCATTTAAACTCGATTTTATTTTATCTCTATAGTTACTTATGCGTTACTTATACAAAATTCCTGCGTTTTGGAGCAACTGATGCAATTGTTCTTCATTAAATACAAATGTGATTGGTTTAAAAAAAAAAAAAGTACGTTTTAACCAATCATATTTGTACTTTTTCACAAATTTTTCCGATCACTTTGTAGCAACTGATGCAATTGTACTCTAAATCATTAATGATTGGTTAAAAAACAGTTTAAACCAATCACTATTTAATAAAATAACAATTGCATCAGTTGCTACAAAACTTCCGCAAAAAACTTTACAAAAAAGATAAGAAATGTTATTTATAACCAATCAAATTTGTAGAAAGTTTAGAACAATTGCATCAGTTGCTCCAAATCGTTCAAATTTTACAAAATTCTGATATGCCACCTAATAAACGTTCTTCGCTCGTAATTTTCGTCGTTGGACTTTGCTTGTAAACTAAAGTTAAAAAAATAATGAATTATTTAGTCTCAAATGCAATTAAGGCTAGACATTTGCCAAATATTCGCAAATATAAAAACCAGTTGACTGAAGAATTGAAAGTTTTAAATAATAAGAGTCCAGTTCAGCCACATAGTCAGGCTTCTGAAAATACTGAAATGGATCGTTTTATACCAAAGCAAGAAGATACTAAAGATTATGTTGCTTTAAGGTAAAACCCTATTATTAAAGTTAATGGTATTTTATATTTTCAGCTAGTATTTAATATAAACTGAGCTTGTTTTAGTATACTTTTTATTTTATTTAAGGTCATCTGAAGATGGAAATTGCCTCTACAGTTCAGCTTCTCTTTTAAGCAATTCGTCTCTGAAGACAGTTAATGTATTGAGGCTTCTAACTTCGATTGAATTGTTTGAAAAAGTTTCCTACTATGCGAGGTACTCCCTTTTTGTTAAACAGGTTGAAAACAATAATTTTTCTAATCTTTCCAGTGTTCTAGTAGCCTGTGTTTCTTTTGAATGTTCAGATCAATTTAAATTAATTAACAGTGAATCAGCTTCTGAAATTATAATAATGGAAGCATTGATCAACTGCCGAGCTAACAAGTTTTCTTCATTTTTATGTCTAATTGCTTTGTCATCAGTTTTAAATATTCCTATTAGATCAATTTATCCTGATTTTGGCTTAGAAAAATTCAAAAAACTTTTTAACACACTTATTTTTCCATTTCGTTCAATTAAAAATCAAGATCAAAATGTTTTAAATATTTTATGGTGTAATACTGATATTATGTCAGTGATGCAAAATAATAATAACTGGACACCGAACCATTTTGTACCAATTATTAAAAAGCCTAAACTA